>NC_134460.1:90132474-90434574 GCF_047948215.1 Lycorma delicatula
CAATTATATATGATTATTTAAAAATATTGTGAGGCCTTGAGTTTTCTTATTTACGAGTATATAAATTTACAAATTTATACCATATACTGCATCTGTTACTTTTAGGTATTCAGCACAATTTGATTTTAGCTTTTGTGTATTAGAATTTATGCTTTTATAAGTTCATAGTATTTATTTTCCTAGATGATCTGCCTGTTTGGCCAAGGTAAAAATATTTTAAAGCTATTGTTTTATTAAAACAACCATCCTTTTGCAATAGAAGTAGTGTTAATATTAATTCAGATGTAAGAATTATTGCGTGAAAAACGCAATGATTATTTAAAAAATTACCAGCATGAATATTTCAAAGTTCGCCTCACTAAAAATGAACAAACTTTTAGCACTTACTTTTAGTTGTTTTATTTTTCCTATTGTTTGCTCTTTATATGAGATGTTTTCTTAATGTGTAGCATCAATACAATTCTGTTATATATGTATGTTTACTTCATTTATTTTTGTGGATTAATTTTCATATTGTGGTCCATCAAATTAGATTCGCCTACAAAGAATCTTAGATTCTTTGGGGTTTATTTTTAAAACAAAGTTGTTTAAGTTTGTTGAAATATGTTTTCCATTATAGTTTATAATGGTACATTCGGCATAAAACATTAAATTTGTAAATATTAAATTTATTAAATTGGAAATAATCTTCTTTATTGTTGAGAACAGATTTTTTTTTTGTTATTTTGTCTCCTACTTCGTTTAATATTTATTCAGTTAGTTCAGGAGTAAGTTATTATTTTACGATATTATATTTTTGTCCCTCCTGAAGGCCAGACCTATCTATTTATCTCAGTTGCAGGAGTGGTACTAATAACGAAAAGAGTTTTAAAAAAATTTAAATGGTGGACGTCGTATCCCTTTTTTCTAAACTGATAAAATATATTACTATTATACAGTCAGCTTTATTTTTCTTAAAGTAACCAACCATACAATTACCAAATTAAACAACACGACACCAACACAGCGGTATGCTTATAATTTTTTTTTTCAAATGAATCGCATAAAAAAATTCATTCATACGTATTTCATAAACCATCAATTTATTTGAAGTGCGTGTAGTGGTTTGTATAATTTGGTAAATCCATGGTTGGTTTTTAACACGAACAGTATTGGTAGTTTTTTTAGTAATAATGTCATACCGTATTTTTTTAAAGTTTTACCGGAAGCATTATACCTACAGACGGAAAATCTAATAAAGATTGAAAAAAAATTCTATTAAAAACCCATGGCCCAAAAATTCGAAAGTAATAATTATTAATAAAAAAAAAAAACAGACGACATTTACCAAATCTTTTGTAAAATACATACACAATTAAAAAAATAATACTTGAATATATGGCCACTTAAATAGAATGGATGAAACTAGATTAACAAAGCAACCCACCAAGTTAGTCTAGTGGTGAACGCGTCTTCCCATATCAGCTGATTTTGAATTCGAGAGTTCCAGCGTTCAAGTTCTAGTAAAGGCAGTTACTTTTATACGGATCTAAATACTAGATCGGGGATACCAGTGTTCTTTGGTGGTTGGGTTTCAATTAGCCACACATCTCAGGAATGGTTGAACAGACACTATACTAGACTGCACTCCATTTACACTCATACATATCATCCTCATTCATTATCTGAAAGTTAATTACCGGAGGCTAAACAGGAAAAAGAAAAGAAAGAAAGATTAACAAAACTAATATTTAATTGTTTTGAAAAAAGAAAAACGAAAATAAAAAATAAATGGTTAAAAAGAGTTTAAATTTAAGCGAGTTAAAAGAAATTGGAAAAGATTTTAAACTATTAAATATTTTCAAAGAAATAATTTTCGAATGATAATGTTTCAGAAAACTAGTGAGTGAATATCTAAATTTCTATAGAAACGGAAAAGTAAATACACTGGATGCACCGAAGAAACGAGAGAAAAATTAAGGAAAAGAATGAAAGAATTTTAAAAAAAAAGAAGTCAGAACTGTGACATAATTTATTAAATCAATAAATATTAAATTATTTTATTACAGATAGTTTAAAATTTCATTAAATCGAATCAGTAAAAACGCGTTAAAAAAATAATTTGAAATTTGTACGATATAGTTTAAATATTAACTCTTAAAAATTAAAATAAATTATATTTTTATAATTAAGATATTAAATTCCATATTATTCACCTGTAACCAATGCTGGTTATATGCTAATTTTATTTTCCTAATGTATATAGGTTGGTTAACTGAGCTCCCAACCACCAAAGTACCCAATATTTTGTATAAAAGCAAACTAACCTTTTGTAGGATTTGAACCTCGGAACCTTCGATTTCGAAAATCAGCTTTTAAACAACTGATTTGCGATGACGTGTTAACAATTAGACCAGCCTAGTGGAATTATATGATAATTTGAAAGAAAAGATTTAAAGATATTACATAAGATTATTAGTGAAGATGTTATTTGGTTTAGAAAATGTTTCTGTAAAAATTAAACGTTCTCTCTTTATAATAATAAAGTTTTATTTACTTATTTAGTAAAAATTATATATTTCATGATTTTTAACATTCTGTTTGTGTATTTGTATTATTTATTTTTTATTTTTATTCATTTTTTTAATATTTTATCTAAAAACTTTTCTTTCCTACTTGTTATTCAAATATAAATTACAACATTACATTTTTTTTTACCTTATAATTTTTATTAGACTTATTTTGAGTTAATGAAATGTTATGAAACAAACTACTTATTGTTTATATATTTATATTACTTTTAGCAGTCCTAATATTTTTTTTATTGTTTCTTATTCTTCTTTGTTAATAATTACTTTTTATTATTGTAAATTTCGTTTTCTAAAATAAACTGGATTTGTTTTTTTTATACCGTAGTAACACAAATAAGAAAAGTTTACTCGCATAAACAGTTTTAAATATACCGATGATAATAATAATAATACTTCATCGTATGTTTCCCTTTGGTACCTTAGGGCATAATACTATTCATTTAGCTATTTTCCATGTGTGTTTGATTGTTCTAAACTCAAACCTTTTTACAAAAATAAAAATCCATATTCCTGTCTTTTTGTAATCATAAAAAGTTACTTTTTAAATAGTTACCTATGTTTTTTTTTTTTTGTTTTTTCATATATGGTGCGCTTTTTAATTATAATTTTAATTAAAAACAAATTGCATTTTTATTTTAAGAAATTAAATAAGTATAATCGTTATATATTTTGCGTGCTGTTTAATAAAAATTAAACTAATTAAGTTGATGTTAAGCTATAAAATTTTTACAAATATAAACTGTTATGTAGAGAAATTTTAAAAAAAAAAACATGAGTATACTTTAATGAATTTGTAATTTGGACCAACAAATAAAAACGAAAGAAATAATATTGAGCTCACTTTTTATATATGTCTATTGACTTGAATGTGAACTACGTAAATAAAATTGATAATTAACCTTCCTTAGAAAAAAATTATGAGTGTATGAAGAAAAAAACGGTAACAAAGTTTTTAAACAACGTGGTAGCTTTTCATTGATTTTATTCTACGTCTAAATTGTTGAAATAGCTATTTAATGTAGAAGTCAAGAATCTTTGAATGAATGAAGAAATGGGTACTGTTTTATCGAAATTCTTCTTTTTATGAAGATCTGGTTATCCTTTTTGAACGAAAAAATGAGCACTAGATTGTTTTGTTTAAATTTTATTAAGTGGAAGAAGAATTCATTGATGGATCTTAACGATCAAGACAAAATCATGATTTTTTTAGAAAGAAGTCGGTTAAATCAAATCAAATTAAAATTCGTAATTAATTACTTCATTTTTAGACTAGTAGCCCACTTCATCTACATAGCCTGTCATATATCATATATCAGTAAAAAAAAATGTTTTTAATAAAATTAATATTATAACGTTGTAGAAAATACTAGCAATTGTACACCTCTGCATAAAAGCGAGTCCTAGTTTATGTTTTATCAGCACGTCATCGGATACAAATAGCAAAAAATGAGATTCTCGATAAAATTCAAAAGAGGTTTCAGGAAGGGATAATTAGAAAATAATTTGTTTAGATGGGAACTTATGATTAAACCCAAAAATTATATATTTTGATCTTTTAACAATTGAACAACTGAATTTCAGGAGGATAGGGAAGGTTGCAATTTAGCTAAAACGTTATTTAAAGATTACTCCAGAGGAAAAAACGTTCTGGAAGAGGAGGATGAAAAAAATTTAATTTCAAAAAAAGAAGAAGAAAATAATATTGTAATCAACGAAAAATATTTCTTTTTAATTTCTTTGAGTTTATCAAAATTCAAAACAGAAAAAAAATTTGAAAATTTCTCTTTTTGTACTTTTTTCTGAGCGAAGATTACATCGTATTCAATTAAAAACGACTTGTATTTCGGTTACATTAATCAAATATAAATAAGGTTATGTTGTTTTAAGAATAAAAAACTAAGAAAACTTTTGACTCGGTAATAAGATATTTTTTATCTTTCTTCAGTGAAGAAAGTTATAAACACCGTTTTAACCCTTAACTCTTAATATTTATGAACAACTCACGATTCGCTTAATAATTGAAAATAACAATCAAAGAACAATTTTTTTTTCTTTAAAGAGATGAAAACAGCCGTTTAGCAGTTTTCCCAAGAATTATTTTAATCTTTTTTTTTGCTGGAAAATTGAAAACAATATCGAACATATATCAATAAAATTGTTACTACATTAGGCTATCATTTTCTAATACCAGCAACTTCAAATTGTAATCAGTTAAATGAGATGTCTATTCGTTTTCAATAAAACACTTACCATTTTATGTTATCAAACAGAATTTTATTTAACTAAAGATTACAGAGATATTAACATTTAAAAAATTAAAATGACAACTATCTGGAAATTTGAAAATGTAAAATCGCCACTACTTTTTGTAATTATGTATATCAAATATTACTAAGATATCTCAATCTGTTCTAGAGTTATAAATTTCTATTACACAAATGAACGGATAATCGAGGTAGGTCATTTTTTAATATGAATTTTTTTCTTTTATTTATGGCTTGAAAATTCAAAATTATGAACATTTTCTTCCTTCTCAAAGACAGGTACACGTACGCTTGGGCGCGCGTTTGTATATTTTTAATCGAGAAAGCTTTAAGAAAATATTTACCGTATAAGCAATTTTACAATGTTTAAAATCATTCAGAAAGGATAATAAACATTTTCTGAAAATTAGACTAAAGGTTTCTTTTCATGTAATGAAAAAATAAAAGCCTTACAAATGTTCTACCGCTTTCAAAAAAAGGAAATAGATAAAAAAAAAACAATTATTTATATTGCTCATCTGAATTTTATCCTCCTGACTAAAATGTCACAATGGTTTTTCTTTGTAATCAATCAGTTTCAAATTTTATAAAATAAACGTAAGCATATTCTATTAAGAGGCAAGGATGATAAAACCCATCCTTTCTAATATATTCCAAAAATATCCTTCTTATTCACAATATATGGTATATATCTGGTATATATCTTATACAGCTTCCTACGATAAGCTTTCTAAATCCACTCAAATCAGTCAGCACACGTTTGTAATTTTTTTTCACTGAGATTGAAGAATAGAAAAATCTGTTGTCAGCGAAGATCAGTTTTTTTTCTTAAAAGAAAAATGTATAAAAACGAAGGAATAAAAGATCACTTTCCCATTCACGTGCCACTTGTAGATATTATATATACAATCATATATGTCTGTGTGTATTTGTATATGTTAGTATCTATATAAAAATGCTTTTTCAATAGATCTGTGGTATAAATGTAAGCTTTTTAACCATATTTTCCACGGTGACACTTCAATAAAAGATTACTTATATTATTTTAGATTACACTAGCTGTATTATGTCTGAATATAAATTCGAAATTTAATTAGTTTTCGTATGTAACTAATGAAAGTAATCTAATTTTACTTCATAACCACTTTTCTATTGATATAAGTAATTCTATTTCAATTACTGAAATTTTATTTTAAAAAAAAACTTGTAGATACTTGAATTATCTCTACTAAAGTATTTTTATTATAAATAATATTACAAAAACATTTAAATATTTTTTAAATGTTGCTTTATACTTTTTAGTCATACATTAATCAAATTATTATCATACATTGTATGAATTTGATTATTAGGTTAATTTGAATTTAAAACACCGCATTTACGTTTTGCAAATTTTGCTATTTTTTACACTCCACTCTGAATCGCCACTCTTAATTTACTTCCATACGGGGGGATGTTTTCAAAAGTAATGATGGATTATTGTATTGTCACCCGACCTTAGTAACTGTGCAAAATTTCATCAATCGGCAATGTCAGGAAGTATGTTAAATTAAGAATGCAAGATTTGAGAACAAACATGAAAAAAATCGTAAGTTAAAATAAAGTAAGTAAAAAGATTTAAATTAAATCGATTTTGCCGGCCGCCGTGGCGCGAGTGTTGGCGTCTCGGCCTTTCATCCGGAGGTTCCGAGTTTGAAACCCGGTCAGGCATAAATTATGTACTCATATATCTGTGTACTCGTATTATAAACTGAATGATTCGAAATGAAATGTTTTTGCTCAAATCTGAATTATAGCAAATGTTACTGTAATTTTACCCCAGTTTTGTGTGTTCTGTATACAAGCGAGTAGGAATGTATTTTTTAAGTAATTTAATATTTCAGTATATTTACATAAATGTGCTAAATGTTACTTATTTTGGTTGAGAACATATCAATTGGTATCTCATCAATAGTTTTGTAACATTGAGTTAATATCTTATCGTAATTGAAATAAGTGCATAAGATGTTGTCATTTCAGTTTCCTTGATGATTATTATTCATAGGCAGACTTCTGCTCTTATTTTTCTTTCATATGTAATGATGAAGTGTTTTATTTTTTTCTAAATTATGTACTCATATATCTATGTACTCGTATTAAACTGAATGATTCGAAATGAATTGTTTTTGCTCAAATCTGAATTATAGCAAATGTTACTGTAATTTTACCCCAGTTTTGTGTGTTCTGTATACAAGCGAATAGGATTGTATTTTTTAAAGTAATTTGTATTTCAGTATTTTTTAATACATAAAAATTATTGATATTTAAAATTGAGTTCCATGTGTTAGTTCCAAATACAGTATGTCTTCCTGATTGACCATTGCTCAGATTATGAAATTTATATATTATTTATAAAAATAATGCGTACCGGTTGAAATTGGAAGCCGTTTAAAAAATCTGCACCTATTTATGTTAAAATCCAAACTTTTTAAGAAAAATTTCTGTTTTTTAAAATTTAGATTTCTAGAGCTTTTTGGTAGTAATTACGCTTAGAATTTTTCTTTCACATGCTCCTCCTGAAAGAAATGGTTGTCGTCATAGCGATTTTTCGTTTAATTTATTTATATATCATTTAAATAATTCATTTGAAATTCAACCGAATCGTTTCCGCAGGTTATATACTTGTTATTTATTTATTGAGTGTCCATTATCAGATTTACCTTCGTTTTTTTATCTTCTATTGCATTTTTTTTTTATCAGTAAATACTTTTCAATCTTACAATTACTTTTTATCAAAAATAATTTTTTTTTCAAAAGATAACATAATAGAAATAATTTAAAAAAATTTAATGTAGACACCACATGAATTCCTTGTACGTCTATTAAATTACATATACACATTTTTGCTACACTTCATTTAAACTTTTTTAACCTTTAAAAGTGAGATACTATCCTCCAATGCTTTAATAAAAGTGGACAGTTACACAATTGCTAAAATATTAGTTTTTGTTAACATCAAATATTTATACAACTATTAATTCAACAATCTTACCTGAAATATTAGGTTAAAGTCCCTTGATTACTCTTTAAATAAATTGTTTACCAAATAATCCAATAATAAAAACTGATTATTCTACACCATAAGATCAGAATTAATATTTGTAAGCAGTTTACGTGATTTCACTAAATGGAATAGTTTAATTTTTATTCATACAACATACTCGAAATCTGAAATACACACCAATAATTTTGTGCATATACCGCACAAGTGACATTTTCACACGCTACAAAAATTGTCATTCATTTCATCCTCTGAAGCAATACCTAGCAATGGTCCTCGAGGTTAAAAAAAAAAATAAATATCCCCCATTAACTGCCAAATATTTAATCATCTCTCCCATTTTTTTTTATTTTTTTTTATTTTTTATTTTTATTTAATATAGCAGTTTTTAAACTAATATTTTTCCAGACATAGATAGTAAATTTTTTTTTAAGTAATAGATATTTTATTGAGAAATGATTACATTATTTTTATTATAAAAAATTATTTGTTCGTTTTGATAGGTTGAATAATAAATTTGTTCAAAAATTTGAAAAAATTCCTAATGAGCTTTTCGAGGGTATCAGACATTTTTCTTCATTATCGGTGTTAATGGTAATGGTATTATGGTATTATGGTATTATAGTATAATGGTAATGTTAATGGTTAATGGTATCTATGTTGTGTAAAGAATTAATCATATCGAATATATATATATATATATATTGTGGTTCTGAAAATGAAAAAGTAACATTCTTCCCTGAAAATACTGATCGTTTTGTATGAAAAGTAATTGATGTATATGTTAATGGTATATATTTCCTACTACAACGAGGTTCTACTTCATAGATTATTTTTTTATTTTACGTAATATACTTATCAGAATTTTCTTCCAAAAGAGCGGGTGTATTTGGTTAATTATTTTTAGTTGTTAATCTTAAACTAAAATCACCCATAATATTTATATACTGGGTTTTGAAATGAAATAAAATTGAAAAGAGCATTAAACGAAATCTATTCAGAGTGATTTAGGAGAAAAGGAAATTGATTTGGAAATTGATTCTAGAGTTTAAAATAAGGAAAAATATTCATACAAACATAAATGTCTGAAAAAGCTTTGTTATCGAGTTACGGCTAGCAAAATATTTCTCCCGGATTACAGTTCCTTCGGTGAAATGAGATCATAATTGAAATTTTTAATATATTTATTTATAAAATTGCATCTTAATTGTAAACTATAATAATCTTTTTGTAGAAATTGTTTTCAGTTGATGTTTCTATTAATTCCATTAAAAGCTTCCACAGAGATTTATTTATCTATACTTGTTCAGAACTGTTTTTATTAGAAAAAATATATATACAGAAATTACAAAAAATCTTACTGCAGAAATAAGGTGTCTTAAGAAAACAGAAAAATTTCGTTACATGATATACAATTGAGAATAAAGAAAAAATTAATCTAAATAATGGTCCAAAAAAGCTTCGTTTTTGGTTATAACATGCAAAAACTAATCCTGATCTCTATTCCAATAAAGCTCTACTGAAATTCTTAAAATATAAATTTTAAGAAATGTATTTGATGGTTTTATGTGACAACCTGAAAATTTGAATAAAATCCGTCCCAGAGCTGTATTTCTAATAATTATTGATAAAATTATAAGTAAACACAAGGAATTTTCTCAAAACATTTTTTATTAGGTTTAACGTAAAATAACTTTGACAAATAGCGAGTAAACATATAAAATGTTGCAATAGAATTTGTTGAAAATTTAATTTTGAGAAAATCTATTTAATAATCATCGACTGTTGATGAAAAAAAGTTTAAGAGATTTTACTTATATTAAAAACGAAACAGACCGAATTGAATTTTAATGAAAGTCAAATTTCTTAAGCTTTTCTTCATACGGAGTTGACGTTAATTGCATAAATTTTTCTTAGAATTTAATTCTCAACATACTTTATTGCAACATTTGATTTGTTTACTCGCAATTTAACGAAGTTAATGTACATCAAATCTAAAAAAAAATGTGTTGCAATATGTTAGTACGAGTAGATAACCAAGTTAATGTTTTGATAACATAAATTTTAATATATTTAAACAGAAATTTTTTAATTTGGATTAAATATATTATTTTCCTGAGTCAGTGTTCATATTTTATTATTATTATTTTGTTATTTTAATTTTTTTTTTTCTATTATAGTCATGTTTCTACGTTACAAGATAACCGTTTATTTTTTCTAATATGATCAACGTGATTAGATTTATTGTTTATTTATAAATGTTCCTGAAATCGATATTTTTTCATATATTTTTTTTAATTTTGCACTCCGCATTCTGTTTTTATAGATATATATCTTATAAATATTAATATTGTAAATATAATCTGGAGGCCAATGAATCTTTCACCTGGTATATCATACGAAATATATTTATTCTCTACTCTTTATTTTAAACAGAGTTGGGACTACGATTGTGTTATATTCTCTAATCGGGTACCAGGTGAGAAATTCATTAGCTTTATTTGTCAGAGTAAGTAAAGAGACCGAATACTTTCACAAAATCTTCTGTGTAATTCAATATCATTAATTGAATTATGTTTTCCCCTTTTTAGTAATTTCATGAGAAATATTTATTAGTTATAAAGGTTTTTTCTCTAATTGTTAAAAATTGTTATTAAGAAATAAAATACAACTTATAAACAAAAATATTTTAAGATATTTTCATTTTTTTTAGAATAAGTTATCAAAATATATTTTTCAAAATTTCCATATAAGCCAGCCGGGCTAGTCTAGTGGTTAAATCGTCCTCGCAAATCAATTGTGTTGATTTTTTTGAAGTCTAAGGTTCTCAGGTTCAAATCCTAGTAAAAGTTAGCTAATTTTATACGGATTTGAATGCTGGATAGTAGATACCGGTTACTTTGCTGGTTGGAATTTAATTAACCACACGTCTCAGGAATGATCGTCCTGAGTCTGTACAAGACTACACCTCATTTACAAGTCATGCATATCATCCTCATCTCATTAGGCTGTAGGGAGAGGGGTGTTGCTTATTTTTCACTAGTTGTACAATGTGCAATGTGCACATTAGGAAAATAAAAGTTTGGGTACAATTTATTGATTACTGTGAAACATGTGTGATATTCCATCACTATAATATTTTCTCTGTTTGTTTTTATTACGTAATATATTTCTATAATACTATATTACTTATTCATTTTATAAAAACATTTTTGTCTTTGTTACGTCATTTTTGAGTTAAGATGAATATTTAATTCAGAGTTAACCTCAATTAATCTCACATTTCTTGTATTTTTTTATGAATTTATTGGTTCTTTCTGAAGTTCGCAAATATTATTCAGTGAATAATTAATATAATTTGTCAGTACTACTTTTTCTACCTACAAATGTTACTATTGTAATTTACAGTAGATTATTATGCAATGAAATGAAGATTAACTTATTAAATGGATGTCGTAAATATTTTTTTATGAGCTAATCCTTTCAAGACAATCAAACTAGCAAACATTACGCAGAATTTTTACCATATAAATTGCTGTTGCAGCCGAAATGAACTTATGGTTCCCAGGTGTATAATTCAGCCAAGCCATTTGTTACAGCACCAATCCGACATTTACAGTCAAAATTACGTGGTATTATTATAAATGTTTGCAACATTCCTCTTACGTAACCAAAATAACATTTCGCCTGTATTTACCGCAGTTTAACCTCGCCATTAAATAAATAGTTTTGGTTTTGTACATATTTCAGTTAAGATTTATTTACAACTAGATGGTATTGATTATTTACATTTCCGTAATTTATCATTTAGAATTCAGTAATTAATACAAAGTAAAGGTGGATTTTGCAATTGTAATATTATCTACAAGGCTTAGTCGTGGATCGGAATATACCACAAACATAAGATTTTTCATAATCTCGAATTTCAAAAAAAAATTATAAATTCGTTTTTTCTACTTCTTCAGATCGTGAATCAAAAGAATCCACTGTTATTCTATCTAGAATTTTACCGTGTTTAACCGATTTTTGTTAAACGAAGAATAAAGATTTAGATTTTAAATTTCTAGAAAATTTACTCATTTTTGGTCAACTTCTCAAAAGGAAACATAAAATTGAGGATGGTTTGTCTTTTAAATTCCTACCTGGTTATCACTAAGTTATTATTACAGATCTTTTGCAGTTTTTTAGTATCATAATTCATATCCTCTTTAGTCTGATTTAAAGTACTTAAATTTTATACTTTTTTCATGATATTAATTTATAGATAAGGAGTTTGATAGATTAAACAATTAAAGGGAATTATCATCAGGCTTGACCTGTTACCACTCTGCTGAAATGGGTTCCCCTAAATGTGGTATAGTAGACTTGAAAGACCACTTTCTCGTACTTAAAACGTTGATGTTAAATTAATATTTAACTAGTTTTCAGCATAAATCACAACAATACCATTTTCAGAACTGTAATTAGGGTTTCAAGTGGTAAAATAAGTTACATTGAATACAGCATAATACTTGTAAAAATAAATTTATATTGTGATTTCGGGTAATTTGGACCACTTCTTGTGTATTCTACGAAGAGTTCATATACAGATTGATTACAAAAAAATAAACACTTTCGATGGTTATTAATAAATTTACTTTTCAAATATGGGGATTATTGCGTATATAATTTTCAGGAAATTTGCTAAATTTTATATCTATAAGTGTTTCGCGTGTGCACATTGATCTACAAGACAGATATCAACACAGTAGTCCAATCCATCCCAAGCACATGAAAGCATGTATGTATACCTCTTAATATCAACAACGGCTTTTATGGCACATCATTTTATTTTACCTATTATATAAACAGGAAGGGTAGTTACATAATCTTTGTTCTTTTGTTCAAACAGTAATCACAAAGCGGCAATAAGCGTGGAAATTTTTGATGGCTAACGTATCAATGCCATGTTTTCATCACTTACAGAGCCAATTTTAGTTTAGTAGGTGTTTACCCAGATAAATTCGAACCACAATGTGCCAGTGAAAGGAGCTTCATCTTGCAGGAGAATGAGTTCTCAGTGTCTTTCTCGAGTTGAGATTATTACCCATTCATTGAAAATGTCGAGATAAACGTTTTCAGTTACTGTGAGTGTGTGAAAAAAAAGATGGTCCGTACACCATCACCCGGTAAATAACTCAAAACACGTTAATTTTATGCGAATCGCGTATTATGTATGTTATATAGTTTCTCTCTAGGGTTTTCTGTTCCTCATATACGCTCTTTGTGTCTCTGATCTTTGCACTAATATGAAACGTATACACGTTACCAAAAATTTGGCGTTGAAAGAAATCAACTTCTTCAAGTATTAGATTGTCCACACAGAAAGGTTTACTTTAAACTTTGTCTCATCACTTAATACTATAATTTTTAAGGGATAATTTCCAATGTTTTACTTAAAATTTTCCGCTCGGGATTTCCAGATTTGTAATTCTATACTTGCTGATTTTGTTGAGTTACTGGACTATAACAGTACACGACATGAATACTTGCTTTGTTGACACGGAAGGTGTTCCAGCACTTTCCTTTTCACAAAGCCGCCCTGTGTTTAGTTCCTTGTACGAAGTAAAGGAAGTATTGTAATAGCGAAAAATTTCGGTTTTCAGATTTCAACGGAAATATCCATTTTCACCATCCACGAATCCATTTTCGACGTGACGTCTGTACGTACGTACGTATGTGAGTATGTATCTCGCATAACTCAAAAATGATTAGTCGTAGAATGCTGAAATTTTGGATTTAGGGCTGTTGTAACATCTAGTTGTGCACCTCCCCTTTTGATTGCAATCTACCGGACCAAAAGTGTCCAAAAAAGCCCAAAATCCAATTTTTTGGGATTTTGGACTTTTTCATAACTGCAGTAATAAGCTCTCATTGAAAGCTTTTTAACGATATATCATAAGTGGTACTTATTATCATTGGTTCCAGTTACAGCCAAATAACATTTTAATTAATGAAATATTTTGATCCTACAGGGGAAAGGCACATTAGTTCGAATCCGACTTCAATTCCTTTTTTTTAACTTTTTTTTTAATTTAAATATATTTATTTATTAATAATTATTAACCTTCGATTGTAAAACAAATATGAAAAAAATCAGAAGTTAGTAGGGAAATAAATTTTATGCATTTTCATTTTAATTCAAACATTTTTACAGAGGTTAATAATTATTAATAAATCAATATATTTAAATTAAAAAAGAAGTTCAAAAAATATATGTATATAAAGTCGTATTCGAACCGATATGTGCATGGTTATGGATCCGACACGTTCTTTTTTACATCACATAACTACTTTAGCGACGTGAAACAAAATTAGCATAAAAACTAATATACAATGCTGATACGGATACCACAAAAAAAAATGTGATGCAATATGGTGTACACCATAATGCAATTGTGTAACTGTCCACTGTATTAAAGAATTTGAGGTTCGTATCTCAATTTCAAACGAAATAAGTTTAAATGAAGTGCAACAAAACATGTGTATATATAATTTAATAGTCGTAGAAGGAAGTAATATAACGTCCACACCAGATTTTTTCAACTTAAAAACACAATATTAGTTACTCTCTATGCATATAAAGTTTAATATTTTTTTATATCCTTGGAAAGTTTTTTTTTTTCATTGATAATCATGTAATTTGTAATACTGAAGTTTTTTTTTTTAACAAACCATATTCAAAACATTTTTTATATTTCTACGAATAAAAAGAATTTTAGTCAAATTAAAAAAAAAATTAGAGAATTTTTTTATTTTTTTAACATTTTACTTATTTAGAGATATAGATATATTTACATAAATGTGCTAAAATTTTGGTTGAGAACATATCAATTGGTATCTCATCAATAGTTTTGTAACATTGAGTTAATATCTTATAGTTATTGAAATAAGTGTATAAGATGTTGTCATTTCAGTTTCCTTGGTGATTATTATTCATAGGCAGATTTCTGTTCCTATTTTTCTTTCATATGTAATCATGAAGTGTTTTATTTTTTCTAAATTATGTACTCATATATCTATGTACTCGTATTAAACTGAATGATTCGAAATGAATTGTTTTTGCTCAAATCTGAATTATAGCAAATGTTACTGTAATTTTACCCCAGTTTTGTTTGTTCTTTATACAGGAAAGTAGGATTGTATTTTTTAAGTAATTTGTATTTCAGTATTTTTTTAATACATAAAATTGTTGATATTTAAGATTGAGTTCCATGTGTTAGTTCCAAATACGCCGTGTATGTCTTCCTGATTGACCATTGCTCAGATTATGAAATTTATATATTATTTATAAAAATAATGCGTACCGGTTGAAATTGGAAGCCGTTTAAAAAATCTGCACCTATTTATGTTAAAATCCAAACTTTTTAAGAAAAATGTTTCTTAAAATTTAAATTTCTAGAATTTTTTGGTAGTAATTACGCTTAGAATTTTTCTCTCACTTGCTCCTCCTGAAAGAAATGGTTGTCATCATAGCGATTTTTTGTTTAATTTATTTATATATCATTTAAATAATTCATTTGAGATTCAACCGAATCGTTTCCACAGGTTATATACTTGTTATTTATTTATTTATGAGTGTCCATTATCAAATTTACCTTCGGTTTTTTATCTTCTATTGCATTTTTTCTATCAGTAAATACTTTTCAATTTTTTTCCATTTTACAATTACTTTTTATCAAAAATAATTTTTTTTCAAAAGATAACATATAAAGAAATAATTAAAAAAAATTAAATGTAGACACCACATGAATTCCTTGTACGTCTATTGAATTACATATACACATTTTTTGCTACACTTCATTTAAACTTTTTTAACCTTTAAAAGTGAAATACTATCCTCCAATGCTTTAATAAAAGTGGACAGTTACACAATTGCTAAAATATTAGTTTTTGTTAACATCAAATATTTATACAACTATTAATTCAACAATCTTACCTGAAATATTAGGTTAAAGTCCCTTGATTACTCTTTAAATAAATTGTTTACCAAATAATTCAATAATAAAAACTGATTATTCTACACCATAAGATCAGAATTAATATTTGTAACCAGTTTACATGAGTTCACTAAATGGAATAGTTTAATTATTATTAACTTTTATTTATACAACATACTCGAAATCTGAAATACACACCAATAGTCTTGCGCATATACCGCAGAAGTGAAAAAAATTCTCAACAATCACTTTAAATTGAATACAATTCAAAAACAAATTTTATTTTTCTGTCAAATAATTAAATAAAGTGATTTTTAATAAAATAAATATACAAATTTTATAAGAATTTGCCAAGAAAATCCTAAAATAATACGATTCTAAATAATAATTTTCAATTAATATTAAATAATCAGATGTGTCACCAAATCTATTACATAAATATATGTAATAATACCTATTAAATTACATATACATTTTTAAGAAAAAAATTTAATTTCACTAATAACTTCTGATTTTTTTTAACGGATTAATAATCATTAAACCAATATATTTAATTAAAAAATAAAAAAGAGATGAAGTCTGATTCGAACCGATGTGCCTTCCCCTTTTAGATCCAAATATTTCATTAATTAAAATGTTATTTGGCTATAATTCTGGAACAAATGAAAATAAGTATCACTTATGATATATCGTTGAAAAGCTTTCAATGATAGCTTATTAAGACAGTTAAGAAAATGTCCAAAATCCAATTTTTTTGGATTTTGGGCTATCTTGGACACTTTTGGTCCGGTCGATTGCAATCAAAAGGGGAAGTGCACAACTAGATGTTACAACAGTCCTAAATCCAAAATTTCAACATCCTACGGCTAATCAATTTTAAGTAATGCGAGATACGTACATAATGTGTACGTGTGTACGTACAGACATCTCGCTGAAACTAGTCAAAATGGATTCAGGAAGACCAAATTGGATATTTCCGTTGAAATCTGAAAACCGAAATTTTTCGCGATCACAGTACTTCCTTTACTTTGTGCAAGGAAGTAAAAAATTATTTTTACTGTAAATAATATTCACAATTATAATTTTGTTAAAAACTAAGTTAAAGAATAAAATAATATATACACTCATGTAATATATATATATAAAGTGCGTTGTATGTATTTTTTAAAAAGAAAAAATCTCAACAAAACACACAAATATGTGCCTTTCGGTTAGAATAGCTCTGTTGAGAAGGATTTGGAAAGACTTTGACAAAGGAGTATTGTCTGGTAGGGTAATGAAGCTTAAGCCACTTGCCATCGTTGATATATGGCTGCCTATTTATATATAGTGGTACAGCTGTGGAAAGAGGGAGGATACAGTAATAGTTCTAGTGGTTGTAGTGGTTGTACATAATGGGGAAAAAGAAAAAAAATGAGGGAGAAAAAAATTCCATTTATCAGAAGTCATCTGCATGCAACTTGAAAAAAATTATATGCTTAATGATATCCCTTTTTTTTAAAAACAAAATTTATATCATGAAATAGTTTATAACGTTTTGTATAAAAAATTTAAGTACGTTTAATGAAAATAATTAAAAAATCACAATTAATTAATTTATTCTGAGATCGAAGTTTACACGATATTAAAATTTAGAATTAGAACATTTTTTTTACAAAAATATTTTCTAGGAAAAAAATATTTTATGGTAGAATTATTTATTATTTTATTTTTATTACTTTACTGGAAAAGATTTTTACATTTTTTATAATCTGGAAGATCAGCCGTTTGTAGAATTGCTTATAGTTATTAATTACGAAAGAAGTTTAAGTTTAAAAAATAATCTATTAAGGAATAGACTTTTAATAGTTAAAAAGTAACTATTTAATGGAATAATTAAGGTCGTATTAGCTTTACTTGTTCTTTTTCATTGTTGAGTTAATTTCAGTTTATTTGATAAAAACCAAATCTGTGTAAATTAATTAGATTACGTCTAAAAACAGTCAATTTTTTTGTCTGTCTTTCTGATGTGAGGTTTCAAGTTCCATGTAACTCTGTTAAGAGATAGTATATTTTAGTTAATAAATTATATTATATTATTAAATTAAATTATATTTTAGTTCTTCTGTAGTTTAATTTTTTTTTTAAATGACCTTAACTAGTTGATTTCAATATGGCGGCTACTTAAAAGGTGAATTTCTGTTAGTCCAGATTTGGCTGAGTCATAAGTTATGTGAAGCATGGGCTATGAGACTCGTTTTGATGTCTCAGTGTAAAAATAATGATTTCCTGCTGCTAAGGATCTTCCTTCTTATTTTTCAGGACAAAAAAAAATCATACTATTATAGAGCAATTTACGACGATTCCAACAGTATACTTAGGTTTTTTTTCCATTGTCTCATAAAAAAGTCATTTCCAAAATTTTACAAGGTATTTTCAAAAATTCAGAAACTATTTCTAAACAATTTTAATTTTACATTATTGTTATAAAATAGCAGCTGAATATTCATAAAAAAATTTTTTTGTAAAATGTATTTGTTATTTAGTATGGCATCCAGTGAAGGGGCTATGTCCTCAGATAGGTTTTTTCTAAATCACTAATAAATATAAAATTAAATAATTTAAATATTAAATACCACTAAATAAGATCGAAAAAACTTGTAAATAGTGAACGTAATTTTATTTAATTTATTTAAAAACTGCACCTCTCATTAGAAATATTGTTTTTTCCATATCAGTGTTCATTTTGTGATAAATCACAACATTTTGTTATCTAAAAAAAATATTTTATCTATATTTTTGTGATAGATAAAATAAAAGGCTAAAATATAACAAATATTTGAGTAAAGTTTTTTCCATGTGCTTTATAAGCAATACAAACCTACATTCTTGAATATTATTTCAGATTAGCGAAATAGGTTTTCCCTTATTTCATCCGTGTTAGCAAAACACTATATTATAATTATAAGACCCTCATTTATGTGATAGTTGGTGAATCTATCTTTTTTTGAAACAGAATTTGTGTCTCACTCATTGAATTTTTGAGGCTCATATTTATCTTCTTTTCTTCTTCCTCTTCTTCTTCATTACAGGGGTTAGGTTGTCTAAACCTGTTTCGGTACCCATCATTTCTTCGGTCTCCCTACATCTCTTCTTCCCACCGATTGATAAGCTAAGGTAGCCGCTACCTTTTTCTATTCTGTTTTATTCTGCCATATAAAGGTGCACTAAAAGCTCTATTCGTATGTACTTATTCCTGATACTATTCCTCCCTGTGCAACTATATACTCTACGTAAAAACCCCATCACCACCACCTGAATTCTGCCATCCATCTTTTTGATGTGTAACCACGATTCACTATTGCATAACAGAGTGGCAATGGCTATCGTGTTATAAGATCTATAACGTGTATACTTCTGAGTTTTATTTTTTAGATACCTGTGAATATTCCCACATATTTGCTGAAATTTGTTAAGTTTTTGAAATGCATTATTTTTGAACTCGTATTTCTCATTCAATGCTCAGATATTTAAAGCGCTGTATACTCAATCACCATTCTCTCAATCACTATCTTTGTGTGTCATAAAGGAAAGTGTCCTTTAAAGGCCACTTTCCTTTAAAGGCCACAGTTTTAGTTTTCATCGGTAATAAACTTAAATTATATTACTTTCCAATCTTTTCCAACATAAATACCGCTTTCTGAAATTCATCTTCACTTTCCTGTGTCAAAACTTTATCATCAGCAAACATTAAAGAGTTTATCCAAGTGTCAACTGAGAACTGTATACTAGAGTCAACCCACAATTTTCACGTACGCAACATTTCGTCAATATATATATTAAATAACATCAACAATCCTGTCGAAAAACCGTATTATTGGGATGGCCTCCGTTAGGGAACCATCCACATCAACCACAATCACTGTCTCCTCAAGCAGACCTTCCAAGACTTGAATTAAGTGTGCTGGGAATCCTTTAGCTTTATAAAAAGATATTTTTAAAATTTAATTAAAAATGATTGGGTGATAAAAACGTTTGTAAAAGAAATAAGAATCTCTACTATAGCTGCTAGGAATCCCCCACACGCTGGCAAAATTACTGACGTTGCATGTAAAGAATCTTTAGCGGAACAGAGAAATAGTCTGCAAAACCAGTCGTTGTCAAATGCATTGTGTGAAGATTGTCAAGAGGTTTACAAAGATTTGGAAACGCAAGAAACTATTACAGTTGATGTAGTGGTTTCAGTACTACCAGAAATAAATGGAGACGTAGATAATAACAACGAAGGTAACGATGGCGACAGCGATGAAGACATCAACCCGCCAAATCTTCCACAGCTGCAATGAAAACCGTTTGCCAGTTTCTCAGTTTTACAGAACTTTCTAATGAAGAAACAAAAATTGTCTGTTTTGATTTAGAAAGGACCTTCAAAAACTGCGTTACAACACAAAATGTTCGAAGCAAATCAAAATAACCGACTTTTACACAAAAAGAAATTTTTACAATTTTTCTCTTTTTCTTTTACTCTACCCTATTTGTATTATTATTGCGTATTTTTGTTTTTTTATATTATTTTATTGCGGAAATAAATTATTATTACTGTATTACAGTACCCGTTTAGATGGCATATTGAAGTAGTATCACTAAACACCTAAACATCGGTTATTGTGACTATCGGTTATAATGACCTAAAATCTTCTGTCCCTTGGAGGTCACTATAAACGATATTTTCTGTACTTTGAGGAAATTTTAATATTGGTATGTATTTTAAGAGTGTCATAATCGTAACGATTATAGACAACCTGACACAAGAAAAAAAGAAAGAAAAAAGATATTTTGTGAATAACAAGCATTCAATGCTGCAAAATCCATAAAGTTTATATTGATCATTACTAATGATTTTTTCTTTAATTAAATTTCCGCTTAGTAAAATTTAACGTGAATTATTTTATTATTCTTATAATATATATATATATATTTTATTGCTTGAATATCTATTACATACTTTAAAAACAGTAAAAAATTATGTATATTCATTAAAGAGAAAGTTAAGACAAATTTCTACTGTGCAGGGAAAATTCCAGTTTCCTATATTTCTAAATTAAGTAGGGATATTAAGGGTAGGTCGTTAAGTGGAATAGTACGGTGTTGTTGGTAGGAGGGAAAAGTTAAAGGGATGGAAGTGGGGAGTATGAGATATTAGGAGGGCAAAACTCGACGATAATTAAACAGGTCATTAGGTTGCGTCAGTAAACCGTTCGACGTCCCTTCCTAGGCATAATGACGTAGCGTAGGCACAGAGTAATAATTTCTGTTTGATTAGGTATTAAAATTATAATTGGTGCGTAGTCTTCTTCCACAAATTCACTCAAACATAAAGAAAATTTTCTAAAAGTGTTTTATTTTTGTAATGACGCAAATGCTGAATTTCCTTGACAACGTTATTCGTTCTAAAATTTAATAAATTATTATTTCGTTTTAATATATATTTTTTTATACAAAATCACTGAGAACCACAAATATTTTTTGTTTATTATTTATTATTTTTGTTTATTATTGTGTCTTTTTTTAATATAAAAAAAAACACAAAACAAATTTAATAATTACTTTAATAAAATGTAACTCATTTTTTTTTCATTTATGCTCTTTTTTATTTAACAAAGGTTTTAAAAATATTAAAAAGTAATCCCTACAATGATAAAGTTTTGGTTTGAGTAATTATTTCATCCACACATTGTACAATTTTTTAATTTATTACTTTTTCATCATAATTGAGAAATACAATGATGAATTAAATATTATTTTGGGGGTCACAATATTTCAGTAGTGGAAATTTTTTTTAATTTGCTAATAGAATTTGAGAGATGGCATGCAAAAATGAAAAGCATTTTGGCATAAACAAGTAGAGCTATCATGTGGGAAAAAATCTAGTAGTATAAAAAAAAAATGTAATAAGCTAAAATAATTTTTTGGAGTGTAGTACTTTATGGTAATAAAACAGTCAATTTGAAAAAGGAATAATATAGGCTTTAGAAATGTAATAGTGCGGGAAGAATTTGAAATATAAATAGTTTAATAAAATTTGAAATTAAGAGATTGTAAGATGAATTAGAAAAGAGATTTATGATATCACATAAGTTATTCACTAAATTAAGAAATTTTTTGTTTGTAAAATACGAACTATTTTGTTAGATCACACATTAAGACATCCAGATTTAGCCAATTTTGTGGTGTAGGGATGTACAGAAAGCAAAACTTATACAGAAAGACAACTATTAGAATGTGTGATAAGATAATCGAGGATGTAATTTTTTTAAATATATTAAGGATAAAAGATTAGATAAAACGGAACGGAACACAAGGATAGCGGGAGTAATATATCCCCCTACTAATTGCAGAACCTGGAAAACAGTGCCTTCCCGTTGGGTTTTCCTGTTATCGGGCGGATATTTGTTTATTTGTTTCAGTTATAAGTTGACTGTTTATTGTGGATGGCGTTTCGATCCTCATAGATCAAACTGAAAAGCGTTACTTGGGCTGTCATTGGGAAACTACAATGTATTTGCGTGTACTTTCAAATCCGTTCACTGAAGGTCTGTCGGTGCTAGCGCCTTTTGGTCTAGCAGGAATGCGTCTGATGGGTTCCTAGTTGTTGGAGAATGCACTCCCTTCACCGAAGGGATCACATGTTTGATGATGGGCCTAAATTGTAAGGTAGAGGAAAGAAGGAAGGTAGTAAATTTAGCACAAAAGAGGACAGAATGGAGAATAATACCAATTAAGTCAACTCGATTGATTTATATCACAAAAGAACTAGAAATTATGTATGATTTCACCGTCATTAAAGTGAATATGTGTTTTGTGTTAATAGTAGTACTAATATAACTTTGTATTATCACTCCATTGATAATCCATTTCATTTTTTTTGACGTTATATTTATTAATGATAAGAAGATAAATTACCAACGCTAAAAGAAAAAGATTATAAAAATCTAAAATTTTATTTTAATGCGGAGGTCTATTTAAAATTTTTAACAGTTAGCACTACTGTGTATACATTAATAATATAAAGTGAGCCAAAAGATAAGCTACCAAATAATTAATATTCTTAAAAAAGTTTTATTAACATAATGTACTCTACAGTATCTTGTAGTTGAACAGGAAGTATTTATATTTATCTATTTTTCTTACAGTAGGTGCTGGAAATGACCTCCATCTACTGCTACATATGCCTCAAGACGTTTTTCAAATTAGTTGCTACTTTTCGGGTGGTCGCTCCACTTATGCGGGATATTTCGTCTTTGATGTTGTGCGTGAGTGGGTCGATTCGATTGTGTGAGGGTTGTTCTTATTGATATTATCCTTCAGATTTCCCTAAAGAAAAAAGATCGGGGGGAGTTAAATCTGGTGATCTATATGGCCGCAGTCTACGAAAAATGATGCATGATGAAAATGCTGTGTGAATTTTCCAAAGAACTCACGCAACATTATCATTGTAATATTCGCTGTGTACGCGGTTGCACCGTCTTACTGCAGCCAGCAGTCTCGTTCATCAGCCTTTAACAGTGCCACGAATTGCATCATGATGTCTTGGTAACGTTCAACTGTTATCCTTTCTGTGAAAAAGATTGGGCATACAATTCTTTTCTGCGAAATCACACACTAAATTCCAACCTTCTGTGAATGTAATGGCGTCTCATGGAAAGTATTAGGGTTTTCTGAACTGTCGTTCTGGCTGTTCTATGTAGCTACGTGGCTGTGCTACGTTGAACTACGTAGCCAATTAGATGAAACCATGCTTTATCAGAATAGGAAACAATTACCCAAACACAGCTGCGAATAAAACGCAAAAACCGTTGACAATAATGTAGTCTATTTCCCCTATCAGGTTCTCGAAGCTCGTGCACAAAGTGTATCTGATACGAACGGAGTTTCAGTTTCTTTATGGCTCTGCGAACACGAACGTAAGCTATTCCAGTTTGTTGACACCGTTTTCGTATAGACTTTCTTGAAGAACGTAGCAAGGATACACGGATAATTTTCAAGGACGAATCACTTAAAACTGTAGGTCGACCGGACCGTTTACATTCATCCACATTACCGGATTCTTTAAAACGAGTCGTAATTCGCAATTCAGAAAAAGCTATCTTAAAGTCTTCCTGACATTTTAAGAATGAATGCGATTTAAAGTAACTTTCAACAATGAACGTACGTTGAACCTGGGAGAAATGCATGTTTGTCCGCTCACAACTTACTCACCACTGTCATCAAAAAGGAGGGAAATTGCTTGGCTATCGTGTGCTACTCTTCTACCACAAGGTCATCCGTTACCAATACACACATTCCCGCCGGCAGAATTCAAAATTTGCATCCACAATATGTATTCGAATTTAGGGTTACGTATCTTTTGGCTCACTCCGTATAATAAATGACAAACCAAATGTGTTATAAATGATTAATATACTTGTATGTAGTCAAATTATATCTGAAATATATAGATCGACAGATCGTGACAAATTAATAAATTAAGATAAATTCTCCTTTACTCTGGCGACGTATGGAAAGCAAAATGCTAATTTGTTAAATCGATATTCAATATGGTTTTTGTTTTCGGTACGGCTTTGCAAAAGTATGTCTTACAAAATTACGTAGTATAATTTTTGCGTCATTCAGCGATGAAAGTATACGGTTCCTATCGTAATTCAGTTAGCACGTCATACCCAACAACAGAAATGGCATTACAGTTATAACTAAACAATACCATTACACTAATGCGGCAGGTCTAAAGAACCGATATCAACTTCTATTAATTTAGTCCTTACGGCTCCTTCCGTACTAGTCATCAATCATCTTGATTTTTTCTCCTGCTCTTAAAAAAACCTTTTATACGAGTAATATTCTCTACGACATTCATAAGCAAATTCTTTCTTTTTTAAATATATCTCATTCATTTCTTTTTCCATAATTTTATTTCATATCAATATTTTTTTATTCCATTCATCTCATCACGTCCTCATTTCTTATGTTCGTTCACTTAACGTTTAAAATTTTCACAGTTAGATTGTAAAAGCACGTAACCTCTCACAATTTTCTTTAACAAATTCCAGTTTTTTAATCAAGACGACGAACTGTTTCTTCGACTTTTTAGACTTATTTCATCATTCTACATAGTTAAGTTTGTCTCTTCTAAAAATATCTACACTTCCATTTATATCAAAATATTTCCTTGGAATCAATTTAATCAAGTATTTGGTTGTTCTTAGGCGTTACACGAACATACTGATCAAAATTTCACGAAATTGTTGTTTCCTGTAAAAACGTTAAATAAATTTTTTTGTATAAGTATTAGGATTTTTATAAAATTTCAAACTAGATATTCTTATTCCTAGTAATTATTTTCCAGCATATTAGAAATCCATCTAAAATTGTTCTACCGCACATCCATTACACAGCTGCAAATATCATTCAATTCTGTTTGAAATTTTATGTCTATTCAAGGTAGAAAACTTACTTAAAAGGGAGATTTTAATATGAAAATAAATTATTATTATTATTAATATACCCAAAAGTTGCGATTGCATACAAACGAATAGTTTACTATGTTGGTTTGAGATATTTAATAAACTCTCTAATTATATAATATAAAAAACAGCTTTATCTAATTTAAAAAAACATTATATAGAATATATTTATTTTATTTTTTAGTTAATAAAAATCTAAAAAACGAGCAAACTAATGATCTTTTTTTTATGAAATCTTAATTTTTTTTTTAATTCTAATTTATTTATCTTTTCGTGTAAGCGTCTTAGTTTTAAAATTAAGATAACTTTAGAAACCTGAAACTTATGTGTTATCGAAATTTTTAATGTATTTGCTACATTAACTTTTCGCCAATTATTATTGATTTAAGATTCGAACATGATATTCGTACAAAAAAAAAAAGTAATATATAAAAAGATTAAAAATAAAATGACAGTTTATTAAAATTTGATTACAGCATAAATGTATCTAAAAATAGTATCTGTAAATTTTTAATGATCATCATATCCTGTTTTAATGGTAAAATTGTACTCTGATATTTATAGTTTCAGCTTATTTATCGCTCATGTGAACCACCATAAAACTGGAACTCATTATCCACTAAAGTATTGAACTTCTTATTTATCTTATGATTTATTTCGAGTTAACATAATAATATATCATACGTTGAAATTTACTTTTAGCGTATGGAAAATAACTTCTGAATACTCTATCAAAATATTGCAGCAGTGGATGTTGAAAATAAGTTTGCAGTAAAATGTGGCTCATGAAATGCATCCAGTAAAGTTATATTTTTTGAAAATTACAGGAATAATTAATTTCTGTACATGATTAAGACCTTCAAATGAGGATAAGTGATCACCAAGCCAGTTAAAACCTTAATTGGAATTCAGCACGCAACTGCTTTACGTCAGTTTACAGATTAACATCTTTTATGCTGAGTATCAACCTCATAGAAGGTTCCAAAAACTTTTTAAAATAAGTCACATTGTTCATTATTCATCAAGCAAAACTGTTATTGAAGTAATACATTTTTAAATCTTTTACGAAATCTTGGTTTAACATGTTTTTACCAACATGATGGTTGTTTTAATGCTGCTATTCATTTGAAAAATTAATTTGTTTCCCATGAATGAAAATTTTTATTCAAAAACTTTGATAGAAAATACTGAAGATTAAAAGGACTTAGGTAACCATGATTAGAAAATATCGAGTCTGTAGATTGACTTTTTGATCAAGAATAGTATTACGTTTTATTTATGCATTTTCGATACGGTTTTCTAATAATATATTTGTAAATGACATTTATATCCTTTCAAAGTAAATATTTTTTCTGAATAATTTGCTTTAAATTTAACAAATTTTATTGTAATTATGAAATTTTTTTTAATTAAACGGAAAAGTAGTGTGACCGAGATACTAAATGTCATTTAAATTACCTCATTTTTCCATCAAATTTAATTATTAGAAGATTTTAAATTTTAAAAAAAGAAATACTGTTCATTCATAAAAATTTCTTTATTTTTGTGAATAAATTAATATATTATTCGTAATGAAAACCAGTAGGTCGCACTTAAAAATCGAAACATATATGAAGAACATTTATCGGAATCCGGTAGGTAAGCAGTCGCAGCGAGAGACCAAGTACGGGTTTTTCAATAACGAGTGGGTAAAAATTAAATTATTTATCAAAGTTACAAGAATTTGCATGTATTGAAAGTAGTAGAAATTAATGAATATTTAGAAAAATTATTAAGAGCAGAAAATGATCACTTCTACAGTTTAAAAACTCTTTCAATTTAAATTAATAAATTTACCCGATTTTTTCTGAATAGAACTTATCTATTACCCAAAAGAGAAAACTTAGCTGAAGCGTTTTTGTACTTCTATATGCTGTATCATAATTACATTAAGTGTTCAATTAATAATTTTATTTGTCACAAAAATATATTTATATCTATCTATTGCCTCTCTATTTTTGAAAAAGTAAAAAAAAATATACGAAAAGTTTTTCCCAATTTTTTTTTTAATTCTTTTCAAATGAAATCTTCAACTAAAATGCTCATTTTAGTAATTTTTTTTATCTCCTCTAAGCGCATTATTGGTAATTAAATTTATTTTTTGTCAAGACGGTCTACTAGCAAATATCTGAAGCAATAGAAACTTTTGATTTCAGTCGTGTAAATTGCTAATATTTGATTTACTAATCTTTGTTAATGTATTGTAAATATCTCTTAATATTTGATTAAAATTCTTAAAAATTTCGTTAATTAGGTAATTCCATTTATTAGTAATATCCAGTAAAAATAGAACTTACACAAATTGAATTATGCTAAAATAATTATGGTCAGAAATTGATGTAACGTGATTTTTCTTTAGTTTTACATAAAATGTCAATATTATATGAAATTCATATACGTCTTAGGAATTTACAGGTAATTGTATAAACAATTTAAGTTAAATATACACAAAAAAGTAAGTTCAATATCGTACACACAATTAGTTAAACTGATTTAAATTTTTATGAAAAATTACGTCATTTGCCTTCTTAAGAAAAATCTGAAACATTGACTACTGTTTACACAATTCTCATAAATTAAATGTCAAATTACAATTTAGTTTTTTTCTTCATTTTATCCATGAATATCTTGTAGAAAAATTTACTAACAGAATCAAAATATTTATATACGAAAACTAAGTAAAATACTACACTCTTTAAATTTAAAACCTTACTTTTCACTTAATAATAGAATTATCTTAATAAATTTAAAACCTCTCTTACAGTTTAAAAAAAAAATAAAGAAAAGTCATTCAGAAGGATTCGGCGGTTCCTAAATTTTAAAGAAATACTGGTAAAAATATTCGGACATCACAGTTTATATGATAAATTAATACGAATTAATCCATTTTTACTTTAAAAAGATAAACATTTTAATTTTTTTACCAATTCAGTTGTTTTGATCAAGTTTATACTTAAATTGATTTCTTATTGCTTAATATTTTAACGTGAGCAGAATTTCATCGCATAGTTTTTCATCTCAATATCAATCAGACTTAGAATAAACGTGACGTTGTATTTATTATTAATCGCTAGTAATATTATTTTTAGAAAAACAAAACTTTATAGGATTTATAAGGGGAAAATTGGTCTCCATAAACGACCGGATGGTATGGTGGTAACTATGTGGGTGTTACTTAATAAGGTTACGTTGTTTGTCTGCCGTTGTCAAGCAAAGTGTTAAAGGACGCCTCCAGCTTTAAAGGTTGTAAGAGACGAAAACATTAAATTTTATTAAGTTGAATGTATAAAACGCTACAGTTACTTGATTTAATGTCAAATTTTTTTTTTTGTTTCATGAACTTGTGGTATATAAATTTTCGATTAATCCAAACAGAAAATTGTATGTTAAATTTTAAGTTTAATGTTACATGAAACTATTTTGCCTACTAATAAACAAATTTGATAGGATAAAAGCAAAGAAGATTTCGTTGGCCGAAATTTTCATTTAAAGTTTCTATTATCTTATGTATTAAAAAATTGGGCTGAAAATGTATTTCCAGTCCGTATAGTAGAACACGCGGAGGCGTCGTACTGTACGGATCGAGCTGATTATTTTGCCCGAAATGACCCACAAGTATGTCAACGAACTTCACCGGACCCCAAATTTGAGTCTCCTGTGAGAAATCCTCAAAATATCCACATTTGTTACTCAATTGAGGAAGTTTCCGAGGTTATTACTCACAAGAAAATCATTGTGATGGATCCGTCGATGCTGAGCAGAATGGAATGAAATCAGCCTGATCTGTCCAGTAGAATGGTCTGAAAGGACTGGAAATAGGTTTTGAGCACGCAATATGAAAACCTATTTCCAGTCCGTCCGGCGTTCTACTGGACAGATCGGACTGATTTTTTTTTTTATTCTGCTCGGGATGACCAAGAGATATGTCATCAAGTGTCATCGGACCTCAAACTTCAGTCTCCTCTGAGAAATCCTCATTTATTTCTTAATTGAATAATTTTATGTGGTTATTACTCACAGGAAAATCACTTTGAAGTTCCATCAATGCTTGATGAAACTAAGTGTGAGCACGATTTTACTTATTGTAGGAAAGGAAAGAGAAAAACAAGGGGGTAGGGGACTTTGCAATATTACCGTTGCGGAGCATCAAGAGGCTACTAGTGTTTTTATTAATTTATTTCTTAAAATTTGTTGTATTCTCATAATAAAACTTGAATGTCACAGAGGTTGCTATTAAATGTATAAGGTCGTTTAATGGTTTGATAGATTTCAATAGTACATGATTAAATGTAATTGTAAGCTGTATTTAATGGGAGATAGAATTTACTTGGGAATGGTGTTAAAAGAATCAAAATATTCAGCTTAATCACAATGGTATAATCTTTATATAGTAACCGAGCTTACTTCAGCAATCAACTAACCAAATTTTAATATAAACCCAAATTAGTACTACGTGTAAGATGGTTTAATTCTAGTATAAAAATTTTTAAAAATTTTATCTTAGGTAAAATTCCTACTGATGTCACTGTTTTTTTTTTACAGAACAAGAACATCAGTTTTACGTATATCGTATATTGCGTCCTAGTTTTTAAGGCTTACGATCGGTTGGACTAAATTAATCGTAGCTTCGTCTCTCAAAAGCTTCTAACATTCCATTTATTCAAGCTAAGGACGGTCAGTCATGTCTCTTACACTCATCCATACAATCTAATAACCTATCCACGAGGAAATTGCATGATCCTGTTCTTTCAACACGCTCTCATCACTTTAATCAGTTCTTATATTATCTTCTAGGACATACTTGTTACTGGAATTTTTCCTCTAACCTGCTTATTCTAAACGGGTTATAGTTTTGAAATTCCGTGTTCAGGTATTTCAGAAGATATGAAAATACATAAGATTTTTAAGGTAATTTTAACTTAAAATAATTAAGAAATTTATTCTTATGGAGTGAATATTTCCCTAAGAATCAATTTCTTTAGCCTTAAATATCTTCCTAATCTTCTTATCTCTTAATTTATTTCGTTACAACTTTTCAGTTTATTAATTAAAAGGTTCATAAACCAAAAACTTTAACAAACTTTAAATACACATGGAAAACAATTTTTCGTTGTACAAATCCTGTGACAAAATAGAACCCAGTTATTTAAAATTATCACATCTCTATCTACAGTAAACATTAAAATAGGTCCCTTTTTCCTCCAACTATAATCTGGTTTTCCAAAACAGAATTTTTATATCTCACCCCATCAGTTCACTACATATTTGTATTTTACCAATATAAATTTAATACGTATACAGAAGCTTAAATAATCTGATCGTTTGCGGATTTAATGAATACACATAATCATTTTCCACCTTCACTGACTTTAATGTAACCTTTTTTCTAATCCTTCAGATTTTTTAGTGTATATTTCACGTAGTACTGGAAATAAGACTAAAACTTATTGACCCAAAATTTGGCACCGACTTCAAAAAGTCCATATTTTAAGAACTGTTAAGTAATATACTTTAATTTTTTGTTCATTTTTAATACGTTTTATTTTTAAAAGGTTTATTTAAAATTTATTAATTTTGTTTTTAAACAAAAGAAGAATAGTCCTGAAAAAAAACCATTGTATGGAAAAAGCCTTTTGTAAACGAAGAGAAACTAGCAACTTGATGAAGATAAGAAAAACCACCTATTTAATTTGATTGCCTTCGGTTTAAATGTCTACTACTAAATGTCAATTTGAAATAAGACAATGAAATTTGTGTTTTCAATTTGAGAAAAATATTTTTTACACCATGTTTTATGCCATTCATATCGAGTATTAGAATTTTTTTTTTTTTTTTTGCCTATTTATCATTACGCTATAAAAATATAATTGGTAATGATAATGACAAAAAAGTATTTCCGGGGATGTTTTATCTCAAGTTTATGCAGAGCCTGGATATCAGTTCCTTTGTGCAGGATCTTTCTGTTTATCTGGCAGGTTTTTAAATTTTAAAGTTGATTATACATTTATTTTTAATTTGGTTTTAAAATGAAGGGAGTTTGGAATTTCGTTTTCGAATTTCGAATCTTGTTTGTACAAAGCATTTTTATTCGGATTATTTCTCGAAAGATTAGCAAGATATTTATGTCTTTTTCACGAAGCGATTTCCCTTCAGTCTTTCCACTGAAGACCTTTCGATGCTAGTGCCTTTGGTCTAACAGCAGGAATGCGTCTGATGGAGTCCTGGTTGTGCATTGGGGAGGGTCCAATGTACTCCCTCCCACAGCGGAGGGAGTCGTATATAGTGTCTGTAAGTGGTTACCTGACTAATAATAATTGTAAGATGTGGATGATTAGGCAATTTAGGTTTTAGAGATTCTTCTTCTTCTGCCAGTCTAGGCTGGACTGGTTTCGCTACCATGGGAGGGCCTTCTTGTTTCGTTCTTTTTTGCCTGAGTGTTGTTGGTTGTTTCCACCGATATAATTTTTCAGAAACTTCTTAACAAAATTAAAAAAATAATTGAACTATGTACGTCTGATGATCGTAACGTAAAGATAAAAGAAAAAAAATCATATAATTCGAACTGATAATCTTTTCTTTTTGTTTTTATATCTGTTAAGAATAAAAATAAAATGTAATTTTTTTATTACAAAGATATCTTTTTTTATTTTATTTCAGATAAAAATGGAAGCAGTCGAAGGAAGCAGTGAAGGTGATGATCAGAAGACGTGTGACCATGTGGCTGCAGCCGTAAACTTTATAATTAAATTGTTATAAAACAGAAGATAAAATAAAAACAGACACCATGCTGCCGACCAATGTTATGTCCTTCATGAAGAAGGTAATTCGGTTTTTTCTATATATCGGATGTGCAATCTATGTTATATTTATAACTACATATTGGCTATTATTTTATATCCTTTTTTAGTGATACTAAACAAAGTCTTCAAATGCATTTTTTAAAATCTAAAAAATTTGTTTATTGAAGAGGGTGATAAAATCCATATTTTTATTTCTTTTTAATGTTTTTAACTAATTTTCAACGATTTTTATTACATCTTTATCTGTTTCCAGTTGCATTTACAATTTTTAGCACCAGCTCTAGAATAAGTTGAGTCAAACAGTTATTAAAATAAAATCCTAAACAGAAACATTCAGGAGACGTTTACCAAAAATAAAAACCTAAAATCAGACGTACATGTCTACTGTAAAAAACAATCATCATTAGAAGAAATAGATGAACGAACTGTAACAGACACTAACTGATAATATTTTTTTATTAATCGAAATGCACATCTTGTTTTCAATTTTTATTTATTTACTAACAGTTTTTTTTAGAGATCGTATTTACATAACTCTTATGAATAAAAAGATGTAGCTATCCAAGAAGTTTCCACAGATGTCCATAATCTGTCTGATTATTTGTATCTTGCATTATCCTGGTTGAAGTCAGTATAGAACAGTTTTATTGGTTGTACGTTGTCCACATTATTAAATTGTGCGACATAAACTATTCTGTATACAGAATAGTTATATGTATATCATGTGCCATGATATACATATAAATGCTATGAAGAAGTTGTCTTTACAATTAGGTTTGGGATATATTGGATTATTGTATTGGTTTCTTATTTAGTGTGGTAATTCCCCATGTTTCTCCCTGTTGTGTAACGATTTTAACATTATTCTTCTTTGATTGTGTCCCTACTTTATGAGATTTCGCAGCGCAAAATTTAAACGAATCGTAAACATTATTGAGCGACGTAACCAAACAGAAAAACTAATTTAACTTTTCCAAGTCAGAATTGAAACTAATTTATTTTATTGTTTTTATTATTTTAATGGAGAATCTACAACACTTCCGAATTGATAATTTACAGATTATTTCACTGTTTTTTTTTTTTTTTTTTTAGGTTTTTAATTTTGTCGTTGACTTCTTATATAAATATTACCTTTTTCTAAGTATTTTCCTATCGGTAGTTTTTTCCATTCATTTTGTTCTGTTGTTTTTTCGTTTCTAGAAGGGCTCGTTTTTCAACCCATTTATATTTTACTCTTTAGCCTTTCTATGCTGCTGACCCCTTTCTTTGTACTTCAGGGCTGGTTGTTTGTGTTATTTGTTTCAGTTTTATTATTTATTGAATGAGTACTGCAGCTTTTTTTTCTTTTTGTTTAATTATACGTCGTTATTAAGCAAAATCGCTATAAAATATTTATTAGATATTTGATAATATTATCAATTTTTTTTAACCAATTATTTATCTGGTCTTTTTATTAATATATACTTATTATTGTGTTTTTTTTACAAATATATATATATTCAGGTGAAATTTTTATAATTTTCATTTACAGTTTTATATTGCCGTACATAAATTACTGATATCTCTGAACAGTCACGTCTGTTTCTGACAGTAAAAATAAATTGTTTACGTAAACATTTTATTGAAATTAAATTAAACTAAAATTATCTGTTAAATACAATTAATGTAAAAAAAAAAACATAATTGTATTACGTTATTTTATTCTAACATTTTATAATAACCACATTGAAAATAGAAAACATGTACGTTATTGTTTTTAATGACTGTCACAGTACACACTAAAAATCATTTAGAAATTTATGGTAATTCATGAATTTAGGTTCAGCATTTGAAATCTAGATTATTAACCTTTTTTTAATCACTTCGTTCTTTAAATGTACAGAAATCACTTATATTTTTTATCTAAAAATTTCATTGTCGGCCTAACTGGATAATGGATTTTACTTTTTTTTTATTAGGATAAGAAATATACTTGTATATATGAGAGAAAATATATTTTATTAATTAAATAATATCTACTTTCGATTAGGTTTTAATAAATTAATCTGATATATTATGTTAGTAAACTTATATTTTTATCGATGCCTTTGAGGCTTAATAACTAACTCACTTCATAATACCGACACAAAATTATGGATAATTTATTTTGCAACCACTGTTTTGTCAAATTTATACAATGTCATTTCATTATTGAAATTTTTCTTCAAAATACTTAAGAAAAACAAAGAAGTGTATGTATCTTTTCTTGACCACTTATAATCTAATTCAAATTTATGCCTTTTAACGCGAAATAAAAACAATTGTTAATTATATGTTAATATCGAATTTTTATTTATTCTCCTAATTTATTTAGAACGTTTTTATCAGGTTTTACCCGCTGTCATTTTTTTTTTCAAGTAACAGCTAATCAATAAGAAATGCATTCTAAAAAATTAAAATAACTGTTATTGTGGCTTTTTGATAAACTGAATAAGAAACGGTTAGTAATTAAAAGTAATCAATAAAAATGTTATTAAAAAAAAAAAACTTGTAAAATCTATAGAAAAAATACAACGAACAACTTCGTATAATCTTTTTACTGGTATTTAGGACTGTCGCTGAAAAGATAAAATTTCGAGTATGATTTTCTTACAAAAAAATACTATATACCGCCCGCACCAAAGAGAAATAGTTAATTATATTTTAATTTATAAATTTCAGCTTATTTTTATTGAAAAAAATGTATATGTTTTTATTCCTAAACACACATTATTTATCCAGCATATCTAAACGAAGTTACCGAATTTTTTTTTTTAATTTTGGAAAAACCACTATCCTTGGCTAGTATAGGCTATTTTCTGATGACTAATAGTTGTAAAATCGTTAGTCTAAAACATTTAAATTAAGCAAACACAATGAGAAAAATATGTTATTCAGCAATCAATAGAGAATATTCTTATAAATAATTTATTCGGGTTTCACACGACAGTTAGGTTTAAAAATGTAAACTATGTAATTAGACTATTTTAAAAGTATAAATTTAAAGAATTATCTATATTTCCTTAGCTATCCCTAGATATATAGGGAAAAAAATTTGGTACGAAAAAAATTAAATGTATTAACAAAAATTAATTGTGTATAAAATAAGAGTACTTTTATTTTTTATTATTATAAACAGAATTGTTCTTCTTAAATCTCATTTGCAAAGATATAAGGCGATAAGTATAATTTTTGGTAGTCACACAGTGTAACTCTCAGTGGACTATTTCATACTGTATATCTGATTTCAACGAAACCTGTAATTACAAATACGCCTATGCGTTATTGAAATGTATTCAAATTTTAGACTTATATGATTATGGAAAATTATTTAAATTTTGAATAAATAAAATTTAATATCATTTCAGAATTAAAAAAATAATCTCAGTTCTATTATTATTACTGTGCAAAATAATCAAAAGTAAAAAAAAAATCGAACACGCAAGTGGTTTTGTTGCAACCTATTCTCTACAAGCTGCGCGCGCGCGTGTGTGTTCATGTTTTTGTAAAATATGTTTAAAGCATTTAAGTAATTAATCGCGTGACTACCTGTAGGGAGATAGCTGACTGTAACGGTAACGAGTTTAGTAGCTAAAAAATTATGAAAAAAAAACTCCGTTCAAAATTATAATTAAATAATTCTTCGCCGTTCAAGAAATGTATTAGCCTACAATAAAAGCTGCAATAATTATTTCTTTTAGAGCTTGTGTAAATATCATTATTCTATGTTCTTTTTATTATGGATAAAAATGCACCCAGATTTGCTACTGATTTATATATAAATTCGTATCAAATGAAAAATGAAATAATTCATTAATAAAATTATACTAAAGGATAAAGGTTAATAAACGTTGTTTTAGTAAATATATCTACATTTATTTTATAGCAAGTGCAAGTTAGCGCATATACAATAATGTAGTAACTTAGCTCAAAAAATATTCCCGTATAAAAAAAATTTTCTAAATTTTTATATTTAAGAATTTATTATTAAAGAAACTTATGTCTGTGGATTCGTATTAAGATGGATTAATCTCAATTAATCTCTTTGAAAGTAATATAATGTTCATCGTAAAAAACAATCAATGATCACCTGGCTGGAAAGTATTACGGTATAGGTCTAAATAATACCTGGTACACTACAGTACGTACAGTATGTACTGTATTAGAAAATGGTATTGCATGTTCAAATCGTACTCGGTAATCGCCTTAAAAAGTCAAGAAAACAATACAGTACTACGTACACTAAAACCGTAATTACTGTAAATGAAGTTTACAAAACTAACCTACAGTATTCTGGATTGCATTTACAAAAATTTGTAATTTTTTCTTGTTCGCTGTTGTTTTTAAATCCGTTTGTATTTCTGTGTATTCTTGCATGGCATCTTAAATTTTGCACTTAAAGATTAAGCTTTTCTTCATAGATGGATGAGCATCTATAAAAAACTGGATAAGATCATAGGATAGTTTAATACCTTCGGTAAGCGTATTGACATTTAGCTGTTCTCCAGGGATCGTATCTACTACCCCTTCACGTTCATATTCTACCTGCGACATTAATTTTTTTAATATTTTTTAATGCAACTACTTAAAGTAATGTACGCGAATACGGAAAATTTTAGCTGCGATTATAGAAAAGGTATCGCAAACTATTGCACCGTGAATAACGAAATCACAAATATGGGATGCACGAATAAGATTTCGCTGTACTATACTTTGAATTTTATTTAAATTGTTAATTAGATGTCGGTATCAAATTAAAGACTACTACCTACAACTTACTAATTCTTAAATTTTATATTGGCTTGAAAAACTTATTTAAAGAACTGAAAAAGTTTAATTTGTTTACATATTTATTACAAAAAAACAATATTTTTTTACAATCATTTTTATTATTTTTAAGTTTGCTAGTTTACAATTTTTTTTTAAATTTTAATCTAATTAAAAATACGGATAAATTTAAAAAGAACATGCTGCCGGTATAACAAAGAATCGTTTGGATGTAACCCACATATAAAAACGTAATGTCTTAATAATAATAACAAAAGATATATAAAGCAACAACGTAACACAATTACAGAGTATGTGCTAAAGCTGTTTGAAATTCGGGTAAATATATAATTCCCTCCTTCAAGCTTTCCTACTTAAAATTTGCTTGAAAATTCTTTAATTATAAAATTGATATCAGGTTGTACATTATCATGTTTTAATAATGCAATTCTAAGCTACACTCAAAAAAATGTTTAATTACTTTCTTATTATCTATGTAGGAAGTAAATTTTTTGTTAACAAACTTTTTTTCCATTAAGTTGTACGGAATAAGCTTACATACTTATAGAAATTAATCATCAGCGATTAATATTGAACATTCATAAATGTTCAATACTGTTCTTAAATATATACACGAGTATATACGCAAACGATTTTATGAAGAGTTAAAAAAATAAATGTGTTTGCAAGTATTAGAGAATCCAAATATAGTAGCTCAGTGTTCCATATTTCATTGTTATTTAGGTTTGATTAATGTTGAATGAAAAAGGGTGGCAGAAGAGAAATGATGTTAACCAAGGATAAAACGTGATATCAATACTGAAACCCTAAAAAATAATAATAAATAAACCAACGCATTAGATAGATCTTTTACAGTAATACTTCATTTTGAAATAAACCTAATGTCCTTGGTATTTTTATAAGCGATTTAATAAAATTGTGGACTCAAATTGATATTTGATTCGAAAGCTCATTAGACTTATTCAGAAAGTTTTATAAAATTAAACCTATTAAAAAATAAATGATTAGTGATTACATTCCGTGTATTAAATTAGCGACTAAATAAAAATTTAGACGTTGTTTTTATTTATCTAGTATATATATATATATATATATATATACTTTATCATATTAAGTTTTTGATCGACTAAGTTTATGTTATGAAATATTTCTATTAACTAATTTACTGTAATTTTATTATATTTATTTTAAATGTTTCATTTGTAATAATTATTACATCTAATTGCAAGAAAAGTAAAAAAAGCAATTTGATTTCAAATAAAAATTATTGTGATTCTTTTCTCAGGTTTAGAATTTAGTAATACAGATGTAGACGATTTAGGAAAACAATATCCGAGACTGCGTTGGGTTGGTGACCTACAAATCAATAAAAAACGTTAAAAAGACGTAAATATTCCAAGTATGTAATAAATAATTGTAATAAAATTATTTTCCCTTAGAAAGTAAGATATTTTTAATAGAAAAATGTACGTAAGTTTTATTACTTTATAAAATTGTTCCATATTTCTTATGAATATGATGCTTGCATAACATCTCAAAGAAAAATAACTGAGTGAAGAAGTCACTTGTAGACTTTCATTTAGATGGAATTGGCAAGCATATATGCAACTGTATATGCGGCAACGAAAAAGTAACCATTTCTCACTTTCCCTTGTAAGCCTGGTTTAGCAGGCCGCTTGTCATTTTTAACAATGGTTATATCATTGTTAGTGGTTAACTGGATCTCGTATGAGGTCTCTGTAACTCTTAATTTCAGGTACGTACATGCATATTACTGCATGTACATTACGTGCAGTAATGTACATTACTTATGTAATGTACATAACATTACATTAAATAATCAACTTATTTGCTTATTTAATTATCAAATAAAAGCTTACATTAAATATAATCAACTACATCCAACTCCTGAATAGAAAAACCACTTTTCTTCAGTTATATTAATCCACTCTAGCGGTCTTATCAATTTAGTCAGGATATTTATTGATTACCAATCTTGTAAGATAAAATTCTTAATGTAAGTCGTGTTTTCAGTACCTAAATAAGTATAGAAGGATGAAGGGTAAGATGGATAAAGTTTTCTGATGACATGGTAATTCTAGCTGATGGTGCACACACGCGCTTCAAAAATTGTTAACCAGCCCTGGAGGAAGGAATGAATGTATATAGAATGAAAATATATGTAGGAAAAATTAAAGTAATGGAAGTAAATAACAAAGAGGATTTAGTATTGAGGATAGTGAAGGAAGAATAGAAAAAGTAAAAAATTACATTATTTACTATATTTAAATCCAAATGTTTTGAATTTTGGACTATTTCTTAACTGCAGTAATAAGCTCTCATTGAGAGCATTTCAACAATATATTAAAAAATTGTACTTATTTTCATTGATTCCAAAGTTATAACTAAATGAAATTTTAATTAACGAAGCATCTGGATCTTAGAAGGGGAAGGCTCATCGGTTCGAATCAGACTTCATCTCTTTTTTAACTTTTTTTTTAAATTTATTTCTTTTAGTTTTTTCTTTTTATTTAAATATATTGATTTAATAATTATTAACCCGTAATTTTTAAAAATATACAATAAATAATAATTCAATAATAATAATAAAATTAAAAAAATAATTTAAAAAATCAGAAGTTATTAGTAAACTAAAATATTACGTACTATTAAAAAATTGTATATATAATTTAATAGGCATTAAATATGTACATATATATATATATATATATATATATACACATATATATATTATAATATAAACATATATTTATATGTAATAGATTTGGTGAAACATCCGGTTATTTAATATTAATTTAAAATTATAATTTAGAATCGATTATTTTTGGATTTTCTAGTTTAATTTTATTCAATTATTCTGGAATTTCTTTTAATTTTATCTACAGTAAAGTTAACTACCGAGTGACTAAAAAATAGACTTTCACAAGAACAACATATCACTGAGGCATACATGCCCATCTTTAATAAATTGCAAGATTTTTTGTCGTTTAGTTCATTACTCTTCTGATATTATCGGACAATATTCTCCCAAAGTCTGAGTTGATCATCATTTCGTTTATTTGTTTTTTGTTTCCAATCATTTAATCGCTCTTGGGTTTGATGTTTCTTTATTATTTTTGATTATTCACCAAATAATCCAATAATAAAAACTGAATATTTTATACCGTAAGGTCAAAGTAAACATTTGTAGCCAGTATACCAGTATACAGGAGTTCACTAAACGGAATAGTTTAATTATTAACTTTTATTTATACAACACACTAGAAATCGAAAACATTTGTTATTCAACAACTCACAAAGATACGAATAACACTGATCTAGAAATTCGAGTAACAAAGGGACTTTTACTCTATCCTAATATTTCATGTTGAATTAATAATTGTACAAATATTTGATGTTAATAAAAGCTAATATTTCAGCAACTGTGTTACTGTCCACTTTATTAAAAAATAGGAGAATCGTATCTCACTTTCAAATGAAATAATTTTAAATGAAGTGCAGCAAAAAATGTGTATATATAATTTAATAGGCGTACAAGGAAGTCATGTGTGTCCACATCAGATTTTTTAACTAGTTACATTACGAACGCATGGCATGTAGCAGTTCACTATTTCATTGTTGCGTAAATACATTTCTATTCCTACCTAAACATCAGGGTAACGAACTAATTTTGCTTTAAAAATCGTGAATTTCCCGTGATTTACCTAATTTTTGTGGTTCCTTAGTAATAAGTTAGAATAGTAGTTATGACAACATGATAACATTTTTTTTTCTTGAATGAATTTAAGGATAATTTTTAAGTTTCATGAAAAAGTTAACTTAAAAACCGATTCATGAGCTTATTAAATCAGGCTTTTTCCCATTATCATACGACACAATCAGTTCTCGCAATTTATTTTATCAACTTCTTACAGAATTTTATATATATATATATATATATATATATATATATATATATATAAGAGATAGGGGGATATATATTTATTCCCCTATCCTCCTACAAATTTATATAGGATGATAGATAGGGAATTATATATTTATGTTTGTTGCCTGTTCGAGGCAAAAAAAATTCATCTTCCCTTAGAAATAACCTTTAACTCATGATATACAATCAAAATTAAAAAGAAAACACCTAAGTAAATTATTTGATTAAATTTATATTTTTTTCTATTGAAATTAAATGCATACTGAGCATATGATTTAAAAGACGTTTTATTAAAAAGGAAGAATTTAGAAAATACTTCAAAAAAGTAAGGTTCTTGTTGGAGATAAAAAAAAAACACGACGGCAACAAATGGACAGAAGAAAAAAAAGAACTTCAGTCTCAATGAATGGAAAACCTATGGAAAAGGAAGATAGAAGAGAAAGAAGTCAAAGAGGAATAATATTTGCGTGTTCTCTAGTTTGCCTTTTCGCACACAAAAAAAAAAAGGGAAGGGACCGTAACTGTTTGCCCTATTACTTTTTTTTTAGTAAAATTTATCCTAATAATGATGGTAATTTTTAACTGGAACGTACAGAAACTGATTACATAATAATACTTCTATTATGAACTTCATTACAAATTAATTAATGGTTACAAATACCAAATTACTCGTGTTAAATTTCTCTCTTAAAATACATTTTCCTTTCTAAATAAGAAGGAATTTATATCTGTTTTATCTTTTTAATGTTACTTGATGCGACTTGTTTTAAAAGATATATATCGCTTCTGCAGTTCTCTAATATATTACATAAATTTTCTGCTGTGGAAAATAACGTGGCTAGCACCGCTATCTTTGTTTTATATCATTCTCGGTCTTCCCTTTTATTCCCTGTTTCTCATTCACTCCCTCCTAACATAGTCTTTCCCTCTTACCAACTTTTAGTCTGCGACCGTCAGTTAGTAATATTTTATGAAGTAGATGTTAACAGATTAATTCAGTGACGTAAGACAGAGTTAGGAGAATTTTCAACTGTACGCCCACATTTAACTTTTCCATTATTCTTTTTGATTGTTATTTAAAGTACTGTTAATTACTACTTTAATGTTCGTGATTTAATTCTGGCTTTATAAATTATTTTTCTCTTGTTTTTTTTTTTTTTTTTTACTTGCTTCCTTTCCATTATGTTACTTGTTTTTTATTATTTATAACTTTTATTCTCCGTAATAAAGTTGGAATCATATAATATTATTTAAACAGATAATTTAAATCAAATAGTAATGGATAACATTTGTGAAAGGAAAACAAGGGTTGCTTCTTCTCGTCACTATAAGATAGGTATTTGTGATTCATTTTATAACAATCTAGCACTACGGTTATTTTTATTTAAAATTTGAGTACTGATATAATTAATTGACAGGTTGATCGATATGAGACCCGATTCTGGGTCTTAAGTTATATGAGTAGACGTTCAATGAGACCTGTTTTCGTGTCTCAGTGCAACAGTGATTTCCTACTAATAAAGTTCTCTTTTGTGTCTCATTTTTTCAGGACAAAGACGTCACACTGTAATAGAGCAATTTACGACGATTCCAACAACGGTATACTTAGCTTCTTTGCGCATTGCTTCGTAAAAATTTTATTACAAAAATTTAAAAAGATATTTCCATAATTTCAGAAGCTATTTTCCAAAAATCATAAATTTTACATTATTGTTATAAACAACAGCTGATTTTTACAAATTATTGTAAAAATTGTTATTTTTGTCGGCAAACAAGTTAAGGCCCAGTGACGGGGATATGTGGTGCTCGTGTCGTTGGACACGAGCATCACATATCCCCGTGATGCTTTTTTTCTAAATCACTAATAAATATAAAACTAAATAATTTTAATACTATTAAGATCAAAGTAATTTTAGGTAAAAAAAAGTCAATTTTTTTAAATATTTTTAAAAACTGCTCCTTTGATTGGAAATATTTTATTTTTTCACAAAAATTTTTATCTACAAATTTTTTTTATCATTCACAAAGTGGTATCTATCACAAAGGCTGAGTGATAAAAAAAAATAATTGAGTGTGGTTTTTTGCTTGTGTTTTGTTACCCAAACATACCTACATTCTTGAATTTCAGATGACAGAAATAGATTTTTTTCCTTATTTCATACTTGTTAGCATAATAGTGTAATGTACTTACAAGATCGCATTTACGTCTAATTTTTTTTGAATTTATCTTTATCTCCTTTTTTTGAGGAACCAATTTGTGCTTCACTCATTGAAATACTGAGACCCAAATTTATGTCTCACTTTTTTTATTATAATTACGCAGAATTAATTTTTATACGGATTTCAGTACTAGATCGTGGATACCGGTGTTCTTTTATTGAGTTTTAATTAACCACACAGCTCAGGAATGATCGACCAACATTTAAATTCATACATATCATCCTCATTCATCCTCTAAAGTAATACCTGACGGTGGTCCCGAAGATTAAACAGAAAAAGAAAAAAGAAAATTGCACAAAATTTAAGAAAATTTATTAATTCAACAAAAATAAATTGAAGAAAAAATATTTTTTGTAGCTTTGTAGTCTAGTATTACTGTTAAAATATTCATTCTGTTAAAATATAACGAAGTAGTGGTGGGTGTGTGTGTTTATTAACTCTTTTGTATTTGTAATGAGATAGAATGGATCAGCAAATGCATGGACTAAAATTGAATATTATTCTCTATGTTGCAATAAGGTAAAAATATTAGAATTCATTACTGTAAAGTAACATGTCATAGCTGCAACTAAGAGAATGGCCTTCGTTCCTCAGAAACGCCAAGCAAAAGACTAAATCCGCTGAAATAGTAGGCAAAGTATATTATAAACCTTAGTTTTAAAAAAACGTACGTAATAAATACAGAAATTAGATAGATGGTAAACTTACTTTATCAGTAGTGATGCTGAAACTTTTCGTTAAAATTTTAATTTGGTAAAACATTCATATATGAAATCATTAAATCATAACAGCGCTAAATAATTATTTCATTAATTAAATTTTGTTGAAGGACCGGAATTTCAATTTGATTGGGGTAAGGTATGTGCTATCTTTAGCTTCCTTGAAATAAGCTTTATATATCCAATTTACAGCACATAAACACGGAGGAGGGACCATCTGAATTGGAATCTTTATTAATGGTTTAGATTTTTTAAGCTAAATTTACGCTTTCTACTTGGATTGCTTAAAACGATAACATGGTTAATTTTTTTTCCTATTCTTTACGCTTAATCAAAACCTACTAAAAAATTTAATTTTATTTTGTTTTATATTACTTTATAGTAGTTCGTAAGTATGTTTAATTGTCAATTTTTAAATTTTATTTTGTTTTTTTATGCTTGATAAGCCGTGTTGGCTACGCATAAATAACACTACTTCACTTTGGACTGTTTTCTCTCTTTCCATTAGATTTTCATCCTTTCTCTATGTTCTCTTCTTCTTCTTTTTGTTTCTTTCTAAAATTCTCTGTTTTCCATTTTTGCTCTAAAAATGTTTCTATTGTGCTTTCCTTCTTTTTTAATTTCTAGTTTAGTAAAATCTGTCCCTATTTCTTTAAACCAATCTTTTTCCGTTTCCCTGTTTTTGAAAAAGTCAAGGATGGTTTATGCAATTTTATATTTGTTCATTCTGTAGATATGGCAGTAAAATTTCATTATATTTTGATTGTGGTTTGTAGTTTTTTTTTAATTTCTCGTTGTTTTTTTTATTTAAGATGAAATAAAAAAATTATTGTTTACTTGTTTTAGCCCTAGGAATTTTCTTAACGCTTTCTTTTTTCTTCTTTTCTAATTCTTCGATTAACGCTTTCTTATTAAAGGTTAAAGATTTTGATTCGTATAAACTTTGTATTCTGTTTGCTGTATTGTAATCAGAACAACGATTGTTTTCATTTATTTAATTCGCGTTTGTTTCATTTCACTTATTCACTGTTCTTGTTTTACTTTTTTTTATTCATTTATTAAATTATTTATTTTTTATGTAAACATGTTTTCCACGGTATTTATGGTAATAACAGTTTAACAATCGAAGTCACCATTTAGGTTAAATTTTAAGTAACATTTTTTTTTAAGTTTTTTTAAGCTAATGTTGTTTACATTTTAGTTGATAACCCATTTAGCTTAGTTCTTAATTTGGCTTGCCTTATCTAGTCGTAAGATAACGATAGTCGTTATCTTACAAAAATGTTTAAAGTGTATGCTTTTTGAAGTTTTATCCATTAAGATTTTCCATTCACAATAAATAGTATTCCCTCTATTCAAGAATTCATGATTTTGTATTTTCTACTTATAACAGCCGGAGTTATTTGAAATTAATTAAATCACTTTTCAAACACTTTTCCTGGCATCATAGCTCTAGAGTTAGCTGCAAGAAGGAAAGTATAGTAATCATAAGAAGAAATCCAAGAAGGAAAGTATGGTAACCAGTAAAAAATTGGGGTATGGGTTTTTTCTCGACGTTTCATGATCTAGAGGCCCAAAAAAAGTGGTGGGGGTTATGTTCGTACCTACATGTTTTCACGTGTTCGAAGCTTAATAACTTACAATCCGATTTTGATGAAATCTTGCACAGAGATTCGTATATATGAGGCAATTTGTTGGTCAAAGTATGGGCTCAATATCTCCAGAGATTGGGGTAGATAGTTTCGTTGAGGTCTGTTTTCTCAAAGTTTTGGAAATATAACCTCACTTTATATTACACTCAGTACATTTTTACATTCTTGTCTTATCATTTAAAAACAATTTGCCTCCAAATTCTCCCCTTCCTCAAAATCTATCTTTTTATTTATCTCATATTTTATAACCGAATTCTTTTTACGTCTTCTTAAGCATAGTGGCCATAAAAAAAATACTTTGGGGCAATATTGAGGGTGAGGGAGCCGATCAAAGTTTAAAAATATAGATTTTTATTTAAAATTTTAAAACTTTACAAATATTGCTAGAAAATTTTCAAAAATTTATGACTAAAAAAGTTATTTAAACTTAATAAAATATTACAATAAAATTTCATCTTAACTCACCCCATCCTCAAAAACGAAATCTTAGTTTAAAAAGATTTTTAAATTTTTTTCATGTATGATTTTTTCATATATAAGAATATAAGAAGAATAAATAACCAATGCCAGAAGTATAACAACTTTGATGTCAGCTTTTAATTGTGCAAGCTTTATAACTAATTCAGGTGCACAACTTCTACAATGAATTATAGTATATGTTATTTTATGTCCTGGCTTTTTGTTTTCTGTACATTTATCACATCTGTTAGATTTATTATACTGTTTTTGTCATTTCAATAAATGCTTTGACTACGTTTTACTGTAATTGCCTTTTAGTGACTACTTCTTCAAATAAAATAAAAAATTAATTACATAAATTTAAATGCAAATTTATCAGATTTGAGAGCTAAAACGATGAATTGCTTATTAAAAAAATATTAGTCATGTTATTAATATTATTTTATCACAAGTTAATCTTTAAATTAATATATTTCTTATAATTGTACAGTTAAGATCTCTCATATTTTAATTAGGATATTTCTAATTAAAAATCAATTTATAATTTATAACAAGTAATGAATGAATATCTCATTTATGAAAATTAATAATTGTTCATTTTTGAGTATAATGAGAAATAATGAAAACGGTTTGAAAGATAATTTTTAATACAAAAATATCTAACAGCAGTTTAATTAAATTTTATTGAAATTTATAATTATGAAAATCGATGTCATGGTAGGTTGTTTTGGTATAAGCATGTAGATTCTACATATACTCATCCTTTTATTTTGCTCATAGTTTTTGTTTTTTTAGCGCATTTGTTCATTTTTTTTATCGATTTGCCAGCCAGTATTTGTTTTATATTGTGGTGGAAAATGAAATGCAGGATCTTTTGTATAAAGGAAAGAAGGAAAAATAGAAATATGTTCTTGTAGAATTATAGCTGTTGGCTAAAAACTTTCATGTTGGAAAGAGTCTGGTTACAAATTTGTTTTTTGTTGTTTTTTTTTTTTTTTTATTTATTATTTCAACCTCGGATACCCTCTATATACGATAAATCGAGCAGTTGTTACAAGTGTATTCTACATATGCTGCTCTTCCTAGATTATTTTCTTTTTACTGACGATCCCTATAATTTTATGTTGCTATAACCAACTCTACATATCTACTCCTTTCGCTATCAAGTACCTCATCGTTAATTACGCAGTATTACTTACCTTTGAGTACGACTATAGGTTTGTTGTGATGTCTATTTAAATATTTACCAAGTAGAAAAAGAACCGATGTTAAATTCCTTTCTGTATTTTTTTTTTTATAATTACATCACCAATCTCTGCACTTTGATTTCTCTTCCCCATAAGTACGAAGAATTGAGAAAGATATTTCAAAACTATTACTTATAAAAAGTCGATATTAATGAAGAGAATTTTCGTAATTTCTAATATTAATTATGGTTTAAGACTAATACGTAAAACTAGATATTTGCAAAACTTTTCATTACAAAAACGTTTGTCATTTCTGTAAAATTTTAAACTATCAAAATTTCGTTGTTTTTACTCATTTGATAAAATTTAATAAATCTAAATTAGTACCCTTATCAAATTTTCGAAGCACTTTAATTAAGATTCAACCCCTTTCTTTTAATAAAGAAAACGGTTTTTATAAGCATGACCTTGTCTACTAAACGTAACTTTTTTGAGACGGTTACAAAATCACCACTCTCTACATCGAATATGGTTCTCTAAAAAACAAAACTACAAAACTCCCTTAAATAGCTGGCAAATAAAATAGATTTTTTCTAATCATTAAATAAAACCATTAAATATTGGCTTGCAATTCAATTTGTTTAATCATCCATATTTTTAAAAACTTACAATCCAGAATTAACTAAGAAAAATTATAGTTACTACCCTAAACTTCCATCTCTGTGTACTGCAACTTTATACAAAATATTGAAATGTAGAAAAAAATTAAATTATTATTTAAAAGTAAAAGACCACATTAAATAATATAATTATTTTTTTACATCATGGCGCTAAACTTTGTATTTTCGTTTTAAATTTTATTATTTTATTTACATTTTTTCTAATTTTAAAATAATAAATTCAATAACACTATTTCAAAAAACCCGATAAAAGGTATCTAGCTAAGCAAACAGACGTAGGTTAAAATTATAACAGAAACAATATTTAAAGAAAACAACATTTTAAAAAGTGTATATAATATTTACAATAAAATTTAATCTTCCGTCTAAAAATTTATAAAAAACCTGTCTCCCATCAAAGTCAACCTACGTTTAAATACTGTTTAAAAATAAATATTATCTGGTTTAAATTTATTACAAATAAGATTTTTGCTGTTATTACCATAATCAATATTATATATGTTGCAGGCAGGCCACGTTTGGAATATGTAAAATAAATTGTTAGGGATGTAGGATGTAGAGGGTGTACTGAAATGAAACGACTAGCACTAGATAGTGAATCTTGGAGTGCTGCATCAAACCAGTCAAATGACTGAAGACAAAAAAAAAAAATTTTTGCTGTTATTACCATAATCAATATTATATATGTTGCATCCTTTTCGAGATAACATATTATTCTTACTAATGCGTAATTGGTTAAATAATGGTTTCAGAATAAATTGATCTTTTAACAATACATTAAACAATAAAAAAAAATGATGTGGACACCACGTAACTTCCTTGCGCGCCTATTAAATTACATATACACAATTTCTTTAAACTGAAAAGTACATAAAATTTCATGTACTAACTTCTGATATTTTTTCATATATATATTTTATTATTAAATAATTTATTAAGGTTAATAATTACTAAAAAAATCAATATATTTAAATAAAAAAAAGTAAAAAAAAGAGATGAAGTCGGATTCGAATCGATGTGCCTTATAACTATGATCCAATGAAAATAAGTACCACTTACGATATATGGTTGAAAAGCTCTAAGAGAGAGCTTGTTACAGCAGTTAAGAAAAAGTCCAAAATCCAAAATTTTGGACTTTGGGCTTTTTTGGACACTTTGGTCCAGTCGATTGCAATAAAAAGGGAAGATGCACAGCTAGATGTTACAACAGTCCTAAATCCAAAATTTCAACATCCTACAGCTAATCGTGTTTGAGTTATAAGAGATGCATACGTAAGTACAGCGAAACTAGTCGAGATGGATTCAGGGATGGTCAAAATGAATATTTCCGTTGAAATCTGTAAACCGAAATTTTTCGCGATCACAATACTTCGTAAAAAGAAGTATATATATATATATATATATATATATATATAAAAAAAAAATTAAAATACACGCTCACTGCTTATTTGTTGCTGAACAAATAAAGCAGAAGAGATCAAATAATCTAACTATTTAGCAGAAATAAAATGGTCAAAAAAAAATTTTGTGTTTGATAATAATGAATAAAATATTGTAACCTATCAACTTCTTCTGATTCTAAAACTTTAAACAAAATCCTTATTAACAGTCATATTATTAAGAATGAAATATGAAACCTACATATTATCATGTCAAGTTCTTCGAATTGGAAGTGATATTCAGTTGCACAAGTTTCACCCATACTCTGCTAACCACAGTACACGGTGGGCATCATTACTCTAAGAAAAAGCAACTGTGATTGGTGCCGCTTATTTCCCATATGCTTTGTTTACATAAAAATTTAAACAACAAAAATTGATGAGATAAGTTAAATCAACAAATTTATGGTAAATAATTCATTGTACGTGCATATAGTGTCCCATTTATTAGGATTAAAAAATCTTTAATAGTTTCTTATTCAACATTATTTTCTTTTATAATTGATTTTAAAACAATATATAATTTTACGGTCTTCGATTTCTGTAACAAACCAAATTATATTCTAAGGAAACCGTTATGTTTCGTTTAACTATTAACTATAAACTACACTTCAACTAATATTATTCCGTATAATTTCCTGAAGCACTGTCAGACCCAGTTGCAGCATAAGTTCCGCAAATACAAAACCCTATTATCATTCTATAGGGTACATTTAATCACACCTTTAAAATAAATACATTAATATATAACTAAAACAAAAACTAAACATTTTGTCACTGTTCACCGAAATGTAAGGTATTTATAAACATGTGATATGCTTAACGTCTCCGATTTGATTCCCGCAAGCATGATCATTCAATTTTTCTCTTTTTTTATATTTTATCATAAAATATTTCGGGATCTTAAGTTATTAAAAAATTATAAAATAAAGTCGTAAAGTAGGGCAATATCAAATAGTGTAAATATTCGTATTATTTTTAGAAATATTAATTCATTGTAAAGTTTTACATACTCAAAACTAAAAAAATATTAAAAATATTTATTTATTTCTAAGGATATAATTCCAAAGAAATATTTAAGGTTTATTTTATAAAACGAACGTTTTTAAACTTTCATAGTCGCGCAAAAAAAAACCCATATTTTTCTTACATTTCTTACTGTAACAAGGTTAGATAAAAATTTAAAAGATGTGTGCAAAAAATTGGGTAAATCAGAAGTAAGCACAGAACCACTATAAAAAACTAGGAAAAATTTTTTTTTTAGACTAAAATATTTGATTGACTGATTTCCTTTTAATTACTATGATACTAACCTCATTTCTATTCATCACGTCAAATAGAAATTTATAAATAAATTTGTATTCAGCGATAAATAACTACATTGAATTGAAAATAAATTTTACAAAATACGGAATTATTATTACTAAATGTACATACAGAAAAAGTTAACTCTTCATGAATAGATTCACGTTTTGATTGGTTACAAGTATTTTATTTACTAACCAATTTAAATGGAAATTTCGCATGTACTTAAAATTAGCCACAAAAAATTTATCGTTAAATAAATCACTTTCATTTATTATATATAAAATAGAGATCATTTAAATAAAACTTCAGTTCTCACTAAGAAAAGTTTGATTTTAAAACGAAATAACTAAAATTACAGTTACAAGATGTAAAAAAAAAGAAGAAAAAAATAATAAATGAACTAGAAATAAGGTCGGTTACGTGACCTGTACTTTCACATACACAGAATGTATCACGGAACTTTCATAATATATTTTACTCGTAAAAATAATCAAAAAAGTTCTTATAAATATATGTCCTAAACTTCTTCGTTTTCGAGATTCGGCTAGTGAAAGGTTTTGCTCGGATATCAGCTACCCCAATGAAATGAAGTCGTACTAAAATTTTTATGACAATATTTAAGGGCAGAATTAGTGATTTCTTATTGTTTTTAATTTGAAAATCGAATAAAATAAATCCCAGATTTGTACGTGCAGTAGTTATTGAAACATCTGGGGGAATAAACCAATAAATTGGGGTAAAAACCACTGCTTTTTTATGTTTGACGAACAATAACTTTGTTAAATGAGCAATAAACACAAAACCGTTTTAAAAAAAAACTTGTACAGAATTTAATTTTGAACGAAATTGTGTAAGATAGTTGTATAAACAGAGAAAATTTAGAAAATTCGAATTTTATTTAGAAACGGCACACTATACAAAAGTATATTATACGTACCAGTTTATAATAAATGTTCAAAAACGAGCCCGCCATTTTCAACACATTTCTTGGTACGGTTCTTTACTGCTTTTGTTGCTCTTTTTAGTTTTTTAGAACTGTTCTTAAAATATTCAGCCGCATCCACAGTGCGAACAATTACTTCCTCTAGAGAATGTATTTTTGTTTTGTAAGTGTAAGTAGACCTTGGCATTTAAGTGGCCAGGCAATATGAACAGTCCACAGCTGATGTGAAGAAGGCCACAACACACATTGATGCTAATCGATGATGAAAATTCCCTTCTACCATTTTATGAGGATTTACTCTGCCCATGTATGCTCATTGCGTAAGTTGTTGACGCCAACTCGACTGAAATTTGCCTCGTCGGTAAACAAAACATATTTGTAGAGTTTTCTATTTTTATTCCACCAGCTGTAGAACTCTAAGCGAAGCGGACCGTCTTCTGATAGTAGATGTTGAACGGCTGTTTATGTTAAGGATAATTCTTGTTTTGTTTACAAGTGTCCTTTAAACCATCGAATGTTTCGATCCGCTTAGAAAGAGGTCGCCGTGTACTGACGCCTAGACTGCGCTGAAGTAAATTGATAATAATTTCATCAATAACAGCGTCGTGTGGACTGATCGATCGTAGCTGGTACGAATACTAGGTAGTGAACCTGTTGCCCGAAGAATGCGAAAAGTCAAATCTGAAGAATTGGAATCCTCAGATTCGGAAAACGTATTTCATATTCTGCTACAGCAGCTGTAGCATTACCATTACACACAGCCAAAATGTATACCATATCAGCGTATTCTCCTCTGTTGTAAATAATTATGACATTACTTCAATAGCAAACCGATCACGTTCAAACAGAAAAACTTCGCTAATGACAGCACAGTTTACAGTACTCGATATACTTAAATGTACCTGACAAAATTATTTAAACACTAATACAATATTGCGTATTGTTGATCAGCTGTTGTTATTTTATTGCCAGCTTTGAAATAATAATTTTTCAATTCAATTAATAAATAAATAATTTATAATATTAATTATTATTATTATTATTATATTAATTTTCAATTAATAAGTAATTCAATAACTTTACGGCATTTTTGTCATTAATAAAAAAATTATTATTTAAGCTATTTTTATTTATTTTACAATTGTTGTGTAATTTTCAGTTGTTTTTTTTTTAATCTTTAACAGTAAATTTTGTTTTTCAAAATATTTCACATCACCAAAAACGAATTTGGGTTTTCTTTACATTAAATACGTACTTCTCTGTCAAATGTAGTAAAGTACTTTTTCTAAATAAAATTCTAATTTTTCTAACCTTTCGTTGTTTTATGCAACTTATCTTACAACATTTTGTTCAGAATTAAATTTTCTATAAGTTTTTTTTAAAGTTTATGTGTTTATTAGCCATTTAACAAAGTTATTGTGCATCAAACATAAAAAAAAACAGAAGTTTTTATCCCAATTTATAGGTTTTCACCCCAGATTTCTCAAAAACTGTTAAAGATACGATTAAGGGACCTATTTTATTCGATTTTTCAGGTCAAAAACCATAGGAAATCACTAATTCTGACCCTTAATTGACATCAAATTGTTTGATAAAAGTTTCATTCTTCTTCCTTTAACACATTGACCTCCTCATTCATATATTTGTATTTTATAATTTTATATTTCTAGCCAAACGTTTTGATAGCTTAGTTTAGAATAACGTGGTTTCTCAACTTGAAAAAATTAAAAAAACTCCTCTAATTTATTTGGTACAGTCTTGACTATAATGAATGAAAAATATGACAAATATCATCGGAATTACGATTTGTTAAAATAATTGTACGTTTAGCATTATTATTATTCCCTACTTAATAAGATTATTATAAATTTAAGTTTACTTTATATATTTCATGGATTTCTGTTCATTCATTGAAGTTCAAACTGACATCCGCTGTTTTAATAATTATTCTCCAAGTTTCGAAAGCAATCTGTGTAATGACTTTAAAACTACGAGTAATATTAATTTCTCGTGCAGCTCTTATAAAAGTTAGTTTTTGTAACTTTAGGTTAACTTTATGCTTGTTATTACTGAGTAGATTTTAAAATAGGGATATTTTATATTATGTATTTTGTTAATAAAAGATACTTCATTGAGCAGTGTGCTTGCGTGTGTACCAGGTTTTTGTATTTCCGATGTTTACATCTTTATAACATAAAATAAATTAAACGTTAAAACCATTCGGTAAATATTTAATTAAAATTGTTTGAATTAACCTCTTAGAGAAAAACTAAATACGAGTATGTAAATGAATAAATTTCCTGTTTAAAGTATTTTTAAAGTTTAAATAGTTATAAAAGAATTGATCCTTATTGGATACTTTATGGCAGAGTAGATTCCTGATTGCTTTAACTTAACCGAAATGACAGAAAAGTATTTTTTTTTAATTTTCAACGGTGAAAAATTATTTTTTCTACGGTTGAATTATAACGATTGAATTACGCTGCTGAAACCTATTTATAATGAGGGTCATTATGAAATACATGATGTAAGTGTCCTCTACCGATCGAAAGCCTGCTTTTTAAACCACTGACCAATCAGAAGCAGGTATTGTATAATGTATCTGCTGTGTTTTACTTTGATTTTAATCCGGTTTAGTAGTTAGTCACCAGAAGTTAATTTGTAAGTAATCCAATAATACTAAGTTTCCATATCAGTATACTAATTCTAAGTTTCTATATTACACTGTTCATCCTTTTGTTTATTATACTGAATTCTAAGGAAGAGATGTTTTTATCACCGATCGATATTAAAGAAAAGGCAGAACATATTACTAATAACCTATTGCCACAGAAATAGATGTATAATGAACTTTTTGAAAATTAAAAAAAAATATTCTGTAAACAATGTATTCCATCATTGACTTAAATGAATAATTCCAAAACTTTCTCAACCATAGAAAAAATATAATATGCAACTCTCCACAATGGCCACTCTTGTGAAGTTTACGACACTCGTCAAGGTTCATGTTGTAACTTACTTCGCACTCCTGCGTTAATGGCTATGGTTATAGGCCCATCGCATAAAATACTATTAAATGACGAAATTCACAAGAAAAGAAAAGGATTAAAAAAAATGATAGCATTGCAATATTTATCGAACATATCTATTTTACACAATTATAAATGTAATTGCGGGGTAATACACTTTGAAAATAATTCTATTATACTACGTTACAGGTTATGAATTCCAAACCAGATCTTTAAATTTACCTTTTTCCCGATAACGGGTGATCAATAAATAAATTTCCTTACTGACTGTTTATCTCTCCTCCTTGTTTCAATATAGATCATCTAACCAATTTTAATATACAATAATTTTGTTTCATTCCCAACCATTGTGTATCAGTACGTAATACATCTATTTGGATAATATATATATATATATATATATATATATATATATTACTGTGCTGTATTTAATCCAGTTCTTATTTAAATATCGCTGGTTTGTGTCGGTATGTATCTCATTCTAATGAGTTCTTTTTTTACGTTCAGAACCACATAAAGATCACGTTTGCATAATTTTGGATTCTTTCTTTTCCAAAAATACTCTCATTTTGATTTTTTGTTGTCCTTTCATTTCTTCCGTCTACTTTCTTTCAGATTTAGATTGTTTTCCCTTTTCTGTAAACCTTTCTTATGAATTAACTTTCTAAATTCGTCTCTCTTCAATTTTCTTCTGTGATTTCTTTAAACTTCTGAGATTTTTTTCATTTTCTGTGTACAATGTAGGTTTGATTTTCCTTTTATCAAAATAGTTGAATATTTGTTTAGCCAATCTATTATCTTCTATTCTATAGATATGACCAAAATATCTTAGCCGTCTTTTCTTTATTTTTTGTTCTTTTTTAGATATTTTTAAATTTTCATTGTACTTCCAAATGTATACTGTTGATCTTCTGTAATCGTTTGGCTATATGGTGTCCTTAGGTTTTTCTTTTCTAATCTAAATATTTCCTTACTAGAAAAGATTTGTAAATATTCAGATTCATATAAAACTTGGAGTAGATCTACCGTTTGTTTTATGTCTGATTTTAAAATTTGCGATAAACATTTTTTTTTATAAATATTACGAATCTTGAAAAGGGCTTCTTCCATAATTTTTTTTTGTTTATTTTTAATTACTTCTTTTCTATTCCATTTGGGGTTATGATTTTTTCTAAATACAGTAAGTTTATTAACTCTATTAAGAAGTTAATTTTCTGAAATTTTATTTTATTTATTTAATTTATAAATCGATAATTAGAGAACCATTCCGTTCTTTTAAAGGAGCTTTATAGACCAATATTATTTACACATTTTTCTAATTCTAAAATTTTGTTTCTGACTTCTTCTTTGTCTTTTGTTAATATTACCAAATCGTCTGCAAACTGAAGAACATTTATATTATCATTTTTAACACCTATTTTAATATTTTGATCTATTTGTAATTCCTTTAGTTAGTTTGATTTAACTCCTTTTTATTTCTAATGTGTAGTTTGTTTTAGAACTTTTTTATTCTGTATACCGCGATTAGAATGATACTGTATTTAACAGTATGTAGTGTAAACGTAAAGCCGTTATCTTGGCAGATTATACAAATAAAATAAGAAGGTTTAGATTTTTAGTAATTTTACCACGGTTCAGTTCTGATACATCAACGATTTCTTCGTATAATTTTAATAATATGGGGAATTCAAAATATGATTTTGGTCCGGAATCGATTCTGGATAACTAGGTTTCTACCTTACGCATGAATTAAAAAACGCAATATGCATAATTAAAAAACTGATTATAACTATTTTAAAAAGCTTTTTTTTACTACGAAAGAATATTTGGAAAACATCAGTGTCTTTTTTTAAATTTTAATCTACTATGAATTGATATGTAAATTTTTGTAGATTTTATAATAACATTGTTTTTAAAAGAACAGTAACACTAAAAAATTGAAAATTTTATAAAAGTACTCCACTAGTATGGTGTACGTAGTCATGTATTTCAGAATACATTATGGGTATTAAAATTTGAAGGAATAATTCTAAATTTAATCGACCAACTCGTAACGTTTATTTATTTTGTTTGTTTGGCAGGGCGTAACTTTAACTAATTCAGTCACATGCTTTTCTTTGATATTATGATATAACATTTTACCTTCTATATATATATATATATATATATATATATATATATATATATATCTGTGTATAAAGTAAAGAAATTTAATTTGGTGTCACAAATTAATTCAAGAGTTATCTCATTTCTTCTGAAGTGCAAGCGGTACGTTTATAACTTTCTTCTCCTATAAATTTAATTTCATCCGTTATACTAAACTTTATTAAACAACATTTTACTGCTAACACAGCTGTTGCAAATTACATTAAATAACATATACTCATACATAAGCTTCGAACGATTTATATTACTCGACTTTATATAAATAAGTTATATAAAATATGTACTTTCAATCAAATTTATTTGTAATCAAAGGGGGGGATTTTTTACAGCTTTTGGTCCGCTGTTAAATTTTTCTACAACAAATTTTAAGGTATTTAAATACACTTTACTACAACAGATAAAATAAAATAATTTTGTTTAAAAATTTATAGATTGACTCATAAATTAGGTTTATTTTAACTTTGCGTGTGTGTTTTTTTTTAACTATTCCAAAATTAAGGAGGATGTTATAAATTTCAATTGTATGTTTTTTTACGTATACTCACTCCAAATATTAAACTTAAATCTAAGAATTTGGAAGAAATTCCTTAAAATATTTTTTTGGATTTTAGCACAGTGTGGTAGGGAAATATTGGCATTAGGAAAAACAAAAAAGAAAGGAATAGACGTCTTTATGTCGTTAATTACGAGTTAGTTTATCGAAATGAAATGTTCTCAAGACTTATACAATAGGAGAGAACTAAATAATTAGGATTGAAACCAAAAAATAGAGGGATATATAAAGAGTAAAATTTGTAAAGGAAGACAAAGACTGGAAGAATCTATAAACATGTAACAGTTAAATTGTAGGGTGAAATAAATATGTTCAAGTAATAATTTATCATTTAACCGTAAAGAAAGGAGGAAACTTGCCGAAATGAATTAAACAGAATAATGACTTAAGAAATTGCTACGGTTAAAAAATTACATCTTGATTTTTCTTCTTCTTATTCTTGAAAAATTTAGGCCTTAAGAATACAAGAATTGTATAGAATTTACCTTCAGTTGTTATGGATACATAACATAATTTACCTTCTGCTTATGGATGTTTTCCAGATTGATTAGATGAGTAGATCTTTTTAGTTCTGTTATAATCAAGTCTGTGCAATCCCCTAGCCATTGTAATCGCTTCTGTTTGAAATTAATAATTATATTAAGTTTTCAGTTTTTTCTTTTCGTCTCTATTCACCTACTGTTGTATCTTTTATCGGTTCATAAATCTTTCCTAGTATTCGTTTTCTCAGCTGTTTTTAACTTTTCTCAATCGCATTTTCCAAGTGTTAATATTTTACAGTCGTAAAGCAACATTAACTGAACTATTGCCTTACACTGCTTCAGCTTTGTACTTCGCGATAAGGCTCAGCCTTTAAGCATTTTATTTAAAGCAAAGCTTGCTCCGTTTGCTGTCTCAATGTGATTTTAATTTCTGGTTACAGAACTTCTGTTCCTGTAATTTTATGTTTTTCCTTGATTTTATGTTTCTCGATGATTTCAGCTGCCATGCATCTTATAAGCATATCATGTTTATTTCGAAATTCTAAATTTATGCATATATTTATTTATGATTGTTTTATTAAAATTAATTTTCAATTTTTTTTCATTTACTGTTTTCCCTTTTTTATAATTCTTTAAAAGTATTTTTACAAAGAATTATGCTTCTTTAAACGGGTTTTCTTAATGAAAAATTCATTTTAAAAAATAATTATTTTGGTAATTAAAAAAAAAATCAATTAATTTAATTTGAATGACCGAAATAGAAAATATCTGTCTTTATAATTATAACTTTTTAATAACGTTTTTAATTAATTCTTCATAAAATAAATAATCCCTTCTTAAAAAGTAGAGATCTCTATCGATTCAATGGAGATTATATAAAAAGAATATCAGCAAAAGGAAAAAACTGAAAATTAATTTTAACAAATACGAGTAAATTACATTCTTCTGCTTGGATGTAATATTTTAAAATTATTTATTAATATATATAAGCACACAAACACACACACACACACACACACACACACACACGATTAAACTTGCACGGCATACATTCGGGAGACTTAACAGCGATTTCAATAAAAACTTCCCTTTTGCCTTAAAATGAAAGTTTTTGATCAGTGCACCCTGCTAGTCCTCTGGAAGTGAAACTTAGACGTTAGTTATACAATCATTACAGAAGCTGCGGGTAGCACAAAGAAATATGGAAAAGATGTATTCTTCGAGTTACCAGACTGGTTAGGAAGATTTTTAAATGGATCACAGAAAAGACAAAAGTACATGATATCATAATGAAAGCTAAAAAATTAAAATGGCGGTGAGCAGGCCAGGTAGAAAGAACTGATGACAGATTAAATTAGCACTTGAATGGATACCGCTGGATGTTAAACGCCCAAAAAAAAAAGACTAAAGGCTCGTTAGATTAATGATATTATCAAATACATTGACCGAATAAATTTTACCCTACCGTATCAACATACGATAGGGTTAAGGTGGGTTTACTGGAAGCTGATTCAATTAAATTTTTGAAAGCGATCTGTTGAGGAAATGAATAATTTTAAAGGGATGATATACTTGGATGATTTTTTTTTTTTTTATTTAATGTTATAAATCATTTTTATGTAAATGATATGTTTAAGTTGTTTTCTAATGCCAGATTAAGTTGAATAATGCGATTTGCAGTTTTCTGTTTCGGTTTTTAATCTTAGGTTTTTAATCAAAAAATTTACAAATAAGTTAGCTTCCTTTTTGGAACCATTAACCTTTTATCTAAATATTTTATCTGCGTATTTATATTTATTTGTATTATTTTCTTAGTGAATATATTTATTTTTATTATTTGGGTCTGAATATTTTGTGTTCCTGTTATTTTAACATCCAACCGAGAAAGTTATCTTTAATCTGTAATCGGTAGAATCTGTAAACCGGTAGGTGGATTTAAGGGAAACTGTTTCCATTAAATTTTTAAAAACTATCTGTTGAGGAAATGATTAATTATGAAAGAATGATATATTTTGAAGTGTATTGAAATTTATATAAATTTTAATCTTAGATGATTTTTAGAGAAAAGGTTAACATTATCATCGTTTCCTTTAAAGTAAAGTTATTATTTTTTTTTATTCAAATTGCCTTAAATATTGTAATCTAAAGTTACGAGTATCTTAGCATTAATAAAATTTATGCTTTTTTTACTTTTTGTATATCATATAACTTTATAATTGTTTTTTCCATTTTTATTTGAAAAAAGTGAGTAATAATATCTTTAATGTTACTAATTGTAATTATAAAATCTTAATTATCTATGTGTTTTTACTTACGAATGTGAAATCTTTATTAAAATAAATAGTCACACTTATTAAAAGGATGGAGGGGTAAATATATATCATTTTTATATATAAATGATAAAATGATATATATAAGCTGTTTTCTAATACCACATTTAAGTTGAATAATATTCTTTGCAGTTTTTTGTTTTGGTTTTTAATCATATGCTATCAAACATTTTACAAATAAGTTATCTTCCTTCTTGAAACCATTAAAGTTAAATATAGATTTATGAGGCCAAAGGTTCCTTTGAGGTTGGAAGTTTGATTTCGAACTTAGTTAATACAGAACTTTCTTGTCTTTATTGAGGATATTACACCTCTAAGTTAACTACATAACGCACTTAGTACAAAATTTACTGTTTAGGTAGTTTAAATAGGAACTATTCAAACATTATAATATAGTTACAATGAATGACTTACGTTACAGTTAAGAGTTTAATTTCTGTGTCGTTTATCAAAATTGGTATTAATAATGATTTCCCGTTTTATTTTTGTAACATTCAATTTATTTAATACGCTTAAAAATAATTACAGAATTTAAATCTGTTTTTTTTATTAATCATTAGAAATTAGTAAAGGAGAGTTTTTGTTTATCTTGTATTGAAACGAAATTTCATCCATTCATTCGACTGCTCCAAGAGGAAGATAATGTACTTGGCTGGTATATTTATTTTTGCGTTGCGACATCAGAACTGCTGCATCGATTTTCAAGAAATAGGTGTCAAATGATTTGTATCGATTGCACAAGTAACACTGGGTGCATAACGATTTGTAAAAAACGAAGTGACAGTGTACGTATATTTTATTATATATATTTATGACGTTTTGGCAAAAATCTTTTTTAATAATTAATAATAAATTCTTTAATAATAGCATAAATTATGAAATATATAATTAGATTAACAAATTATTAATTAATTATTAGTATGTAAATGATAAGTTATTATCATTAATAACCGTTATTAATAATAACGGTTTTAATTAATAAAGTTAAATTAAAAATTCAACTTCCACAGTTTATTTTTTTATATATGTTAAATATTTAAATATTTCAGATTTTATATATTCTTTTAATTTCTAACGTTTATAATAATAGGTTATGACATTTTAATGAGCTATTAATCTATTAGAATTATTCAATTTATTTGGCATTAAATATATTTAAACTTTAAGTATATTATTATTATTTTATAACTCTAAAAATTAAATATTTAACTGATACTGACGATTGCGGCTGAACAGATATTTTAAATATTAAATTATTGAAAATTGACTTCTACTGAAGACTCCCCAAAAAAATAAATAAATTCCGTATCGAATTACAAAATATAATTTTTATTATCTCCAAAAGATGTGTGTGTATGTATGTGTGTGTGTGTGTGTGTGTGTGTGTGTGTGTGTGTGTGTGTGTGTGTGTGTGTGTGTGTGCTACTGCAGTTGCGTGCGCGAGAAAAAAATATTCTTAAAATTGTCTTTGTTAATTAAAATTAACCAAAAATACTTATAAAACTAATCACAAGTAATTAACAGAAATAAAAATGAAAAGAAATATTAAAATTAACTCGCTGACATTCATCTAAAATCCTAGTAGACTCCTGTTTTATTTAATCTGTTGTGTTTTTATTTATTTTTTATTTTATTTCTTTATTTTTACCTTTTTTAAATTCTGGTTGGTAATCTTTCTTTGAGTATGCGTTTACCTATATTAAAACTATCCTACGGAAAACTATTTACGGAAATTAAAAACTGTTTTTCAGAGTGGAAGGTTCTAAGGTTTAAATTTTAATTAAAGTTACTTACTTTTATACGAATTTTAATACTGGACAGTGAATACTTTGGTGGTTGGGGATCAATTAACCACACACCTTAGAAATGATCGGCCTGAGTCTGTACAAGACTAATCCTCATGTACAAGACAACAATGTCATATATATCATCCACATCTGATTGGGCCATGAGGGAGTCCTTAATGAACGAAACAGATTGAACAGATTGCTACGTATACATTAGGATTAAAATAAATATATAGATTAAGCTTAAATAATTTGTTTAAGTGATGTTTTCTTTAAATCTAACATTCCTTTCAATAACGGCTTTTCTGCATTCTAAATACCTTTTTTTCATTTTACGTTGGAGGTCTATAATTTCAAAAAACTGTAGAAATTTTTTGGTAGCTTTATTTCTAGATTGTAAATGTATAGATTGTAAACTCTGAATACATTTTTAACCGAAGGGAGTCAGCAAAAGAACAACATATATTTGAAAAAATGTTTTTTTGGGTTATTTGTAAAGAATGTTTATAAAAACAGTTTCAAGAATCTGAGTATGATCCCCCTCGTTGAAATAAAGAAAAAGTATAATATACGTCCTTAGTTTACCGGCTATCCGACATATTGTATTTTTAACAAAAATTTGTTTCTCAGTAATGGTAATCGTATCGAGCTAAAATTCCGTATACTGCTAGGGTGCCTTGAGGTTTACTTGTATCAAAATAATGAAACTGATCTCTCAATCCATTTCAATATGGCGGCCATGTAAACATTTTAATTGTTAATATCTTTACAACCGCTGGTTTATTTAAATATTGTTATTACAAAAAACTGTTAAGTGTTTTAGGACAAAGAAAATGAACCTTGTTTATTCAAATCCATTTGTAAATATCAACGTTATGACAAAAATTCTTGAAGGAAGTCAGTCTAGATAAAAGAACAGTTTTCATTTCCTCCGAATAAAAATAAATAACTCGACACGATCGGAACTGGAATAATTTTACTAATATTATTATCATTATAATAATTTAATAATATTGAATATATTTGTTGTTGATATTAATATTGTTAGAGAACGTCATTTTTAACACCTTTTAAAAACTATTTCAATTACTGTAATATCCATTTCTATAAAATAATGAAATAAAAGTAGAAAGTAATAACTAAGAAAGTTTCGTCATTACACATGCATAATTTTTAGTGCATATCTTGACCCCGTAGGGAAGACACCCGCCTCGTGACGGGTCCGACTGTCACACTACCCCCTCCGTACCTAGCCGTTAGGGGTTTTACCGTAGCTCATCTTCAGTAAGCCTCAAAACATCATTCAGTTTGGCCACGGTCAAGATGACACCGATGCGAATTCGTCACGAATGACATTCCCATCGGTGTTCAACACCTAAAATAGACCTGCAACACTGCATAGTCTCAAATCAGACTACACCGATTAAGTTGATCGTGGATCCTACCCGAAGAGAGAGTAAATCCGACACACGAAACCAGCTCTGAAACCTCAACATATCAAAACACAAAACACTAGAGTAACAAAAACTAAACACTGAACCAAACAGCTAACCGTAAACGTAACAAAATTAACTATAAAACAAAGAAACAAAAACATAAAATTAATAAAAACAATACAAGGAGTACAAAATCCAACAATACATAAACAAACAAAATATAAACAACCCAGAAACTATCTGAACACAAACTCCATAGCAATAATAGAAATAACACAAACACAAAATCAAAGAACAACAATACAAGGAGTACAAAATCCAACAATACATAAACAAACAAAATATAAATAACCCAGAAACTATTTGAACACAAACTCCATAGCAATAATAGAAATAACACAAACACAAAATCAAAGAACAACACAACATAAGACTAATAAAAACTAAAAATACCAAACTAAACTAAACCAAACATAAGAATAACAACGCAAACATTATAAAGAAGCCGACGGGAAACAAACCAAACCAAATAAAACTAAAACAGAAACATATAAACAATAAAATATTAACCAACAAACAATAAACTCAGAACATATAACACAAAACAAAAACAGTATCACTAAAGAAAACAAGAATAACAAAATATGAAAAATAGCAACGCAAACATTATAGAGAACCAACACAATGGAGAAGTTAAATAGGACCAAACAAAAACAAACATATATAAGCAATAAACAACTAACCAACAAACAAAAACAAACCCAACACTATCACCAAATATTAAAACAAAAATCATATCAAAGAAGCCCCATATCCTAGCCCACGCGACTGTCTGTCACTAAAAATCAAATGAGTGATTAATAAATCCCGCGCACGCTTGAACTCGGGATAGTCCCCGGACTTGCGTTCGTGATTTTCAGCCCCTTGTGATCCCCGTCCTTCTTGATTTTGCAATCCTTGGCGTGATGTTCCCTTCACTGCAAAAAGAAAAAATTTCCGTGTACATGCTACCCTTAGCCACATGTCCAAACAAATAACACCAAAAACATCTGAGAACATTAACATAATCCTTAATCCTGTAGTAAAGGAGGTATACACATACTTGTCCTTTCTTCTTCACAATTTTGCATAATTTCTTATCATATTCTTCATTCGGTCCCCTGCTGTGGAATCTGGTATTCGACGGATTTCTGGGATTGACATTTCCAGAGGGGGTCACAGCTCAGCTTTCACCGATGACTCTCTCCTTTTAGTTCGTGGTAATTCACGACCACAGCTAGAAGAGCGGGTGCAGGCGGCCTTGTCGACCGCAGAGAGCTGGATGAACAATCAAAATTTAAAGATTTTTGTGCCCAAGACGAAGTTTATACATCTCAAGGGTGCAAAAAAATTATTGTACAGTCGTAATTCCCATATTAAAGATAACGCTATTTAATCAGCTGAGTTAGTGTTCATAAGTACCTAGGTGTTCTGTTTGATGAAAAGTTACTGTTTAGCAACCACATTAGGCAAGTAGCGGTGGACATCTCAGTGATGCACAAACTTAAGAGCATTGCTCGGAAAGACTATGGCTTGTTGGGCGTCAAATGTACATGGCGTACCAAGGAGTCTTCGAAAGCATGACCTCTTACGCGGCGCCTGTTTGGCGCATAGGTTGGATATGAATAGAACACTTCTTCAAAATTTAAGGAGTGCCCAGCGCAAAGACTTAACTTATGCACTGGTGTTTTTAAAACAACCTCCTACGAGGCTACCACCGTATTGGGAAAGGCTCTCCCAATCGATTTAGTGGTGAAAGTTCGGACAGCCATGTGGATAATGCGAAGAGGTCAGAAGGCCGAAGTATTTGGGTTGCGGTTTCGAGCCGGGCTATTACCGGAGCGGAACGGTGATCACAATGCCCGGATCTAAATTTCGTTCAGTTGCCCATCTCCTGCCTGCGGAAGAGGCTGCAGAGCCTCGCGATAGAAACATGGCAGCTGGAATGGAACACCACGACTAAGGGAAGATCCTTGTATAAGTTTATACAGGATTTGGGTGGATGGTATGCCTCGAGCTCGTTTTTAAGAGCAACGGGTTCCCAGGTACTCACCAACCACGCTAACTTGAACAAGTATCTCTTTCGGTTCTACCTGACAGCTGATGAGCTCTGCGTCTGCGGGAAGGTCCAATCAAATGAACACCAGATGTTTGACTGCCCTGCTCTTGGGGTGGCCAAAGACCGGGCCACCCTGGAACTTAGAGGTCAAGGGGAAAGTTGGCCACTCACAAGTGGCGAGTCAATATGGCGAGAGCCGCATTGGCGGACTGTGTGGGAGTTCCTAGATGCGGTTGCTTTTTTCAACCGGCATCCGTAGTTTGATCCAAGCGCTATAAAATGGTGGACAGGTACTTACTGGCATTCAGCGACCTATGCGTGGCAGCGAATTGCTGTCTAGATGAAGTAAATTTTAATTTATGGATTTCATATATATTTTAGTAGTTGACGGGGTGCGCCTACCCATTTTAGTAAATATATAACAAGTGAGCGGTTGGGACACATGAGTCGGTGGTGTATGGCAACGTGCTTAGTCCGCTTACGCTGTTAGGTAAGCTCTAGAAGCTATTTAGGACACTGGTCGCTAAACTGTTTCTTGGCTCAGTAGCAGTTTGTGGCACAGACACATCATCAGGTCGTATGCTTTAGGGCGACCGATGGGGTGGTAGCGGGAAAGATGCCAAACGAACTAAAACCAATCACATTCTACAATATAGTTAACATAACTCGATTCCCTCCTACCTGTCTGAAATATGACTTTGAATTTCGCACGAAATTCACTCTCGCTATAATTGGTGTTGTGAGCCCGGACAGCGTCGATAAACTCCTTCTCCCCAAGTTTTGAGAGACATCATATAATCCTAGAACTCAGACGCTTAGGAACAACGGTTTGTATTGGATAACATAACACTCTCTCGTTCTGCCGTATATTGCACTCCGTCGCTATCATCCGCCACGATGCTAACACCTTTTGAAGTTTCCTTGAGACTAATGATCCTCAATCCTCACTTCCGAATTTCCAATTTCTTTTCAACCTCATCCCGAAAATCCTCAGAAGAAACACTCGCAAGCTTATCAACCAATAAAACTGTGTGTTGCAGTACTAGAGGCAACACTTCTTTCACAACCTGAGAAACTATTTTCTGTACAGTCAACGATGAATTAGCCGGCTCAGCCCTCGATCGTTCACCCATACCTGCACAAAAATCCTCTATATATCCCTGCAGTCGATCATGTCGTTTAATGGTTAAAAGATGCAAAAACCGAAGCTCCTGAAGACGAGACAGAACGAACGAAGCACTTTTCTCCTTAATAATTTTAAGATTTCCCAAGAACTCCTCTACCTCTACCCGTAGAACTCCCCCTTACCTCTCAAGATCTCCTCTACAACACAAAGCGTGTAATACTAACTCCGTTACCACTTAATTTTCTACTATAACGTAGAGGCCAATTTGGCCTTTAACTGCCTTAACACTATAGCCTCTGCCTTTCTGGCCTTCAATGGAGGCAAATTTTGCTTCGTTTGACTCTTCACCAACCCAAACAACTCCTCAACAAATTCCCGTTAGAATCAGATTTTAAACTCTACCTCAACATCCGCTAAACCTTCCTCAACAACATCCTTTACTCTCCCTAGATGTACCTGTTCTAACCTAGAATCCTTACTCACGTCTACAGAAAGAAAACCTGAAACACATCAATCAAAAACACAAGAAATAAACAAAAACAACACAAAACTGTTAACAAACAAGTTCATGATAAAAGCAAACAAAAGAACGACCAATCACGATAAATTTAAATAAACAAACTACTAATCAGAGCCTTAGAAACTGACCAATCAACAACAAGATAGCTGCTGTAAACAACTAAGTAATCATAAATAAAAATAAAAATCAATACAAATTAAATAAAAAACTAACAAAACAATAAACGGAAGCCCAAAAACTGAAGTCCCACTCACAAGGGCAATGGTCTATAAAATATAAACCACCACCCAACCGATACCTAAATAGTCCGTAGGTTACCCACAAACCAAAGTACTGAAACTTTAAATAAATAACAAAAAACAGAGAAATCTATAAAAATATTAACTAAAACCGAAATACTCCCGAAAAAAGTAAAACCGCAAAACAAAAACTTCTAAAGTAATATCAAATATACAAGCAACTTTCCGAACGCTCTGTTCGGAAACCCGAGATATAAGAAAAAAATGAATTTATTAGCAGTGTAACAAAGTATACGATAACTTTTCATTTGTTATTAAAGATTTAAAATTGACTTATAACAAAAGCATATCTATGAAAGTATATTATATAAAAGCCGAAAATAAAGGTCCCTAATTGGATATAAATAGAATAACAACATCGGAAATATAATGAATAAAAGAATACTGAAGGAATGGGAACCGGTAGAAGAAATGAAATGGAAACTAAAAAGAGGAAATCATTGAGAAAAAGGGCAGAGATATCTTTCTGAGATTTCACAGGCTTGATGCTTCCTTTAAGATAAAAAAATAAACATCTAAAAATAAGCAATGTTTTTCTTAATTCAGAAACTTTTTTATTATTTTTAATTTATATATTCTTGGATAACAGAACAGTTACATTAGGTAAAATATAACGACGCAATTATTTATTTACGAAAAAAAACAAATTTTGTTCTTAAATTAAAATTTTATGTTTCGCTAAAAAATTAAAATCGTAGATTATCTAAATTAAAAAAATTAAATCAATACTTCTCTAAGATATTCTTTTAATGAATGAAGTAATTTTACTTTGTGCACTTAGTTTTTTTAGCACTTAGTTCAATACGTTTTGTCCCCTTAATCTATAGACAAATTCAATTCGCTTTAAATCATATTTTAAGTTTTCTTAAATGAAATTTACGTCAAATCAACCAATTTATGTGATTCATGATTGCATTTAATCAAACTTACATTTTCCACATATAGTGCAAAATCATATCGAATAATTGAAAGTAGATCATTCATTAGGATAGGAAATATAAGATATAAGGATATTGATCTCGTGTTATTCCATACTTAATATACTAGTAAAGATGATAGCGATCTATCGTTTGAAAACGTTGTCTGCTTTCTTCTACTAACTCGGTTTAAATAGTTGTAGAGATTCACTTTTAATATCGTAATATGTTACTTCAATCAATAATCAATTTACAGAAAAATTGTCAAATCACATAACATCAAAGAAAAATAAATATTACTTTCAGATTCATGTAAGATAGTTTAGATTTCATATTTTTAAGGCTTAACAGCAAATTTAACTGAAGTATTGAAAAATTAGTTAGGAAACCGAAAATGTGACCTTATACGATACGTTTATTATTTTAGCAAATGTAGGCTCAAACTTATATGCCTCTATTTTCCACATTCATCAGTGTTTTCTCGTTTGTGAATTTGTATCACCTTTAAAAGTTTAGTGCTTTAGGAAAAAAACAGTTTCAACGACTTTTTAATCGTTATGATCACAGATTCACAAAATTATCGGTCGTATTTTTTCAATGAATTATTTTGAAATACTATAAATTCCACAAATATATGGATTATTAAAAGGATTAGATGCGTTGCAGCTGTTCAAATTTAAAATGTATTTTTAAAAAAATGTAAAAAGTATTAATATTTTTGTGATGTAGACTCACAGGTGTAACAAGTGTATTAAGACTAAAGCAATCCTTAGAATAACATATCTTATGCATGAGTAAATTTATTTTACTCTGTTAAATTTTAACGTTAAACCTGCTAGCAGTTGAAATAAACTTTTCAGGTAATAATGTCAATTCACTATATATTCCTTCTTTCTGTTTAAGCTGTATCGTTTTCTACGTATTAGCTTATGTTTAATTCAAAGAAATATTTTTTAACAAGTACCATACGAGTTTCAGTTCATATTTCCCCATATTGAAGTTTCCAATAAGTCAACGTTATATTATCATTTTTGATACATAAAACAAAGTTTAGCATTTTCGTGAGCCGAGGACTGAACAAAATCAATAGGGTCCAGATCGTTCATCATTGTTAAACGTGGAAGTTATTGATTGCGGCGGAGTAACTTTTAACTTTCTAGTTTAGAAATTTTTTTTGAAAGTTATCCTTACAGATTAAATTGTAAAAAGAGACTGCTTTTAGGATTACGAAAAGTATCGTACGCTTATCGCATTGGTGTTCTTCATAATTAAAAGAACCATAAACTAAGTTAAAAACATTTGAAGTAATGTCAATATTTTTATTCTTTTGATGTAAATTGGATTAATTTTTGGAACTACGTTTGAGGTGATGTTTTTAATGACGAACCTTGGTTTCATCTTGATTTTGAAGTAGCAAAATACTAAGCAGGGAAAATTAAAAACCAACTTTACATTACATTTATATTTTGTGGAATATGATTGTTTGTAGAAATGGTAAGAGTTTATGGTCTACCGTTGCCATGTAATACCTCATTCATTTTTATTTATTTATTTATCTTTTATAAAATTTAGATAGAGATGTTAATCGTGATCTAATCTAATAGAATAAAAGAACTAGAATATTAAGTTTTATCTACATGGTACTAATCGTAACGCTACATCAGCTAATACTGCTGATGTAACAGTAGTATGTTACAAAAGGTTTTTGGTGATATTTGTTTTCAAAAGACGTTTGGTTACAAAATTTCCAAATTTGAGAATAATTAAAGTTGAATTCTTTAAAAAATAATCCTCATACACTTTACAAATTGAAAACTTATTATAACTTAGATTACAAACATTTTAGATAATAAAAGTGATGAAAATACAAATATGAGTTAGAAACTGAAATCAAAATAAAGGGATGCACTTTCAATATACTTTATGAAATTAAAGGTTTCCTTGATATGAATGTATGTAATTTTTGTTAAAAAATTATTTTAAAAATAGTTCAAGTATGTGTAATAAATTTTTTGTCTGCGTTGTTTTTTAAAAAGTTTTTGGAAGTTTTTTAAAGATTTTTTCGGTTGTCCAAACATGAACTACTTTGTTAGGAATAAATTTTTTACTTTAATCATTCTTAATCTTTAAAAACGATATCACTTAAAGCTTTAATGTAAGTAAAAATGTTTTAAAATTATGAGCAGGTAGTTTATTATTATAATTATAACTTCTGAGATAAATGATGTAATACATACTTTCTGAAATATTATCATGATATAATCATATACAGTGGAGAATTTATAATTACCTTTCTATGTGTATGTACCCGAGTTCAGAAACCTTTATCGGAACACGTTGAGTTACCTTTATTATTTAAGTTAAAGTATACCTCTTTGTCAACTGTCAGTTTATGCACGCGAATAGCAAATATACGTAGCCTATCAGATTTGAAAACTTATTATATTTTCAAACGTATATCAGCTTTTGTGAACTCGTCTAAACTTTGTTGACTTTATTATTACACCTGACAAAACACACACGTACAATGAGGTGCCCGTTTTCTACACAATCACACATATACCAGCGCTCCCTTTCATGAAATAAAGTAATTTGTTAAAACATTTTAGATATAATATATGTATTAAATAATAAAGCGTTAAAATTATTGTTTATAAATAATTTTGCAATATACTAGAATCCAGATTCAAATCGAAAAAATTGTATTGTTATTTTTAATATAATTGAAGAATGTCCCTTTCTTACTGAGTTTGATATTGGAGGTACAATTAATGAACTGTCTCAATAATGTTTTCTTTACATTGTATAATAGTAACTATATATTGAAATTAAATTACAGACTTGTAATACACAGTAATTTGGAAATTGAAATTAATTATTTAATTAATTAATTATTTAATCTATGAATCAACCTTTTTAAAAAAGAAAGGTGAAAACGATATAGATAAATTTCTAACATTTATAAATCATATCATTAGCTGTTTTTTCTTTCTTTTTTTATCATCGGTATTCATTTAATTGGTTTCATGTTAATCACTGATCCTTTTTATTTTATGCAATTTGTTTTTTAACCTCTGCATATTTACGACAGTCTTTTTTGTCAAATATTGTCAACTATTTTGGGCTGGGGAAAAGTTTCTTCGTATTTAAATGCAAAAGTAAAACAAGGTTTTTATTATATTTCAAATGAAATTTATTAAACCACATATGTACCGTTTGATCGAAATATTTTGCCATTTTTGAGATTAAATTATAATACCGTCATTGTACAACTTCTGTGTTTTCTACACAAAAGACTGCTATAAGTAATCTTTTGAAGGCAACTTTATACTGTTAAGATAACTTTCAAGAGATCGAAACAAATAAATATTCTGACTGCCCAAGGTCAGGGCAATATGGTAGATGCATCAAAGCTTTCCGACCAACCTCTTTCAATTTTCGTTGTGTCACCAAAGTTGTGTGAGGATCAGAGGTTGTCGTGATGGAAAACGACATCTGTCCTAATCCATCATTTCTAGTCGCTTTATCTCGATTGTTTGGCTTGGTGTAATCCAATTATTGATAGTTGAAATTAGAATCAATCGTTTCACCAAGCGGCAGCAGTTCATAGAGAACAAATCCTTTCCAAACCCACCACACGTATACTCAGCATCACTTTTTTGGCGTCAATCCTGGTTTTTCCACGGTTTGTGAAGCTTTACCTCGCTTTGAACACGATTTTTCCGTACATTATTATCGTCCGCGATCCATTTTTAATCTTCTGCAATGAACTGTTTTGCGGGTATTCCTATCTCGTTTCGTTTTAGCAACGATTCGCCAATAGAAATTCAATCCATTAAATTTATCATTATTAAATCATGTGGTACTTAAACATGGAGGTTTTTGAATCAGATTTTCTTTAAATGGTTAGGGTTGATGTTTAGTTCTTTACTGATTGCTAATGTGCCGGTCATATTCAATTTTTTTTCATGATTACATCGAATTTTTCAATCGTTGATAAACCAGAGCCAGTTGCATCATCGATGATGCCAGTTTGTAATCATCGATCACAAACCTTTTTTACCAGCCTGAGTCACATTCTTCCTTTTTTTGTAATAAAATTGTTAAATACACCGATTGCAAAAGACATAATAACTTTTAAATAAATAAACTAATATAATCATAACCTTTCTAAAAATAATCGGTCACCTTTCTAAAACACGAAAGTGTTGCCATTTATGCGATCCTAAAGCCAAATACCGAGAAAATACGAAGAACCTTTGCCAGTCTTTTTGTTTCTCTACATTTATTAGCCTCCTACACATCCCTCTACAACTAAATTAACGTAACAAGGATTTCTTAATATACTTAAAATACGCTGTGTGTATATAATTTGACAAGTAGATCGTATTATTTTTTTTTTCAAAAAAAAACTAGTATTGTAATATTTATGGTCACAGAAATTATATCGAGAAAATATAAGTATCCTAAGATTCTTGGTTAATTTGATTGCAGTATGAATTTTACAAATATTCATTATCATAGGCTCTGTCTTAATAATTATAGAATTTGTCTAGTTTGGAATACACTGGGTATCTAAAAAAAAGGATTCTAAATTCTGTCTGATCATTGTGTCTTGAATATATAGTAGACAAATTTTTACTTGTACTATTTAATGTAGCATTTAATACATTTCTCTCTTTTTTTTTATAAAAATAAAAATTGATCCATTAAAATGCCATATTTATTTGTAGAAATATGTTGATCTGTTGTACTACTTATTATTACTTGGTAGAGATCTGTTGATCTGTTGTCAAAATTGTTGCTGAAGGGCTTCGTCATAGTAATGGATAATGCGTCGTACCACTGCCTGAAAACTGAAAACATTCCAAACTCTTCGACCCGAGAATCGGAAATTGCCGAATGGTTAATATCGAACAAAACTGCGTACACCGAAGTTATGTAAAAAATAGAACTTATAAGATTAGTAAAATCAGTTACATAAAAATATATTCATTATAAAATAGTTGAAATGGCAAAATTATAAAATTGTGTCGTGTTGCTCTTCCTCCATACCATTATAATTTTAACCCGATAGAATTGATATGGGCACTAGTCAAAGGCTGCATTGGGAATAATAAAACAGCATATAAGTCGTGTTGTAAAAAATTTATTGATAGAAGATAGACTAGATGCAAATGCTTGGAAAAATTCTATTCAACATGTAATTAAAGAAGAAAAAACATGGAAAGCGGAGTTTGTATGAAAATATTATAGTAGTTATTGTGATAAATTTGGGAAACGATGGTAATAGTTCAACAAACAGCAGCTTATCGGTTATTAAAGAAATACATGGAAGTAATAAATATTTTTTTACTGTTTTATTTGATAAAATTTTAATATAGTGGTTAAAGTAGTTTCTTAAAATTTTTATTTTTAGGATTCTTAGGATAATATATCATTTTTACAATTTTCTATTTTTGTATTACAAGTTATTTTTACTTCACTTTTATGTTAGAAGTAAAGAGAAGTGATTGTTAGAAGCTAAATTAGATTAGAATCACTGAATTGTTACGTTTGGGTATTCTACACGCTTTCGTGAAACAAATTATAGAACTACTTTAATAGTACAAGTATTTTTTTTTTTTACATACTTTATGTCATTCTGTTCGGGTCTTGTCTGATCCGTCTACCTGAAATGGAACCCTACCCCTTTGTAGCAGATATTACAGCCACAAATTTTTTGAACATTAATTGCATTGTTTAGTTTTACTATCGTTTTTCTATCGATAATTAAATCGTATTTTCAAACACTTGATCTCTTTTTCATTTCAGAATATTAATTAAAGGTTGTATAGCGGAAATATATTACTTTTCATTCTACATCTGAATTATATTCATATGAATGAAATACTGAAGTGTTTATAAATATAAATTAGAAAAATTGGGAAATATAGATAAAATTACAATTTTTGTGTGTTTTTTTTTCTTGTATATAAGAGCAATTTGAATGGTTAAACAAGTATAATAAAAACACCAGACACGACCGGTAGGAGAGCAATTTGGTTACGTTATACTCCCTTCCCGCTGATTCTACTACCACCACCTCCTGTAACTGGTGATCCCAGAAGAGAGACCTGTTGCCTTAGCAACCACCTGCAGGCCCTACCCCTCCACATAACAAAACGCCGGTACAACGTCACTGCTCGACGCTCCAAATATAGACCATACTCACCCTGCCCGAGGCTCTCACACATACAACACAAGTACACACAACAATCCTTTAAACAGCACACGATGAGCCTTATATCACTCCTACTGTTATTACATTACTGCTCACAGCAACAATCCCAGGCCACAATAAACAAACAATGCTTCCTAAAATGAGGCTAGAATTAACACTTTAATTAATTATTCATTAATAGAAGGCGATTTTTTTGTTAAAAAGTGTCGGTATAACTATTTCCTTTTATCAAAAATGTATTAAGTTTAAAAAATTGTATAAAGGAAAGTAAGGATATCTCATAAAACATCCTTCTGTACATTTACAAAAGTTTAACAAGACTCTTATGATTACTAAAGTATTGATGTATCCCGGTCAGGCATGGTATTTTCACACGCTACAAAAGGTGGTCTTGGAGGCAAAAAAAGGTGTTGCTGTATATTACTTAATATACACCTTAATTACATGAAAAATCTTACGCCTTACTTAATATACACCTAATTCTATATTATTAAAACTTTTTTAGAACTCTAAATAAAGTCTATTTATTAATAAATTAAGAATTAGATAACTTAGTTATCAGTGTTTTCCTAAGAAGCTGTTTGGTCTGTTATTTTGTTAATAAGTAGTTTGAATAAAGGTAAATTATGTATTTACATTTAATCACACAATTTTACTTTACCTGCATAGAGAATTACGAAGTTATAAATGAACTTAAATTGCTTTAAGCGTTTGTATTAAAGTAATATTTATTCATTAAATCAAGTAAAACTAATATTCAGTATTTGTAATTATAAGTTACTATGCGAAAATGTATAGATTATTCAACTGGCATAAATCTAAATATTCAAGAATATTAATTATAAATAAAATTTAGTATCAAAATGCAATTAAAAGGTTATGTATTTTATACACGGAAATTCTTATACCCACGATAAGAACGTTTTAATAGTAAAGTTTAAAAAGTTTTGGTTTTTATTGTTTTTAAATTATAGGTTAATTCTAAAACAAAAAATTAAACCTTGTAAATCTTCATAATTTTAATTGCATATCAAAATTGGTGCTGATTCTTTAAATAAATTAACTCTTATGTACTTCCGATTATAATTATTTTTATGTAAATATCATTTATCATATATATATATATATATATATATATATATATATATATATGTATATATAACATTATTAACTTGTAAATCTTTATGTAAATTTATTGTATTAATATATGTAATATCATGTAATGAGTGAAAGAAGACTTGTTGAATCCTTGGAGACTTGTAGTAGACTCGTAGAAGACTGGAAGAGAACTGCTTGAATGAAGTATGAGGAGCCTGCTTATACGCTGTGTACGGAGCCGCTGAATCGTCAGGAGCCGAGTGCACGCTGTGTGAACTGAATGGAACCGAGTGCTGCCGGCAGGAGACGCTGTGTATCCGATAGGAGCCGCTGAGTTGTCAGGAACCGAGTGATGCCGACAAGAGCCGACTGCATCCGAAAGGAGCTGTGTGAACAATACGGAGCCGCTGAATCGTCAGGAGCCGAGTGTGAATCCGACCAAAGCCGAAGATCTTTAAATTTCAAAAGTCCTATTTTAAATGAACATTAATGTTTCTCATTAATACTGAATTTTAAATAACGTGAATGAAACCTGAGTCATGGATAACAGGTCATGTTACAAAGATTCGAAGAAAAAATACTAACAATATCTTAAAATCGTACTATCAAAAACTTCTATTAAATTATAAATGTTAAAAATTATAGTTATAAAGGACTAAAAATATACTGTAGTCCTTTAACATTAGGATGTTCTTTATAAAACAGTATTTGCACAATTTTAATTAATCTTTATAATTCAAAGAATGAGATTTGCTAAAAGGTTATTGAAGTAAAATCAAAAAAGAAAAAATATTTAGAATCGAAATATGAAATATTCAGAATATATATTATAAATATATATTAATAATATTAATATATATTTATAATATATATTATGAAATATTATTAATATTTTTATGAAATATTCAGAAAAAAGACTAAAAATTATCTTTCACAAAAATAAACAAACGATCAAAAACCGCTAAAAACTGAAACACCTAGATACACATCGTTTCCTGTAATAATAGTTGCGGGGAGAAAATCATTGCTAAAGAAATAAATTTAAATTAATTTTTTTTTTTTTTGTAAAATTGTACTTGCATAAATGTATTTTTCATACATTTATGTTATACGAGGTGTGTGATAAAGATAATGAGACTGACTTTTTACTTACCAAAGTTTTTTTTTTCAAACAACAATATTGTCTCCTTCAAAGTAGTTCCCTTGCAGCTATATACCGGCGGAGTCGTTGTTCCCGCTCCTGGTAGCAGCGTTGGAAGGCTTCAACTGGTAGGGGTTTTTTAACTGGTCGATCACAGTCTTTTGAATGTTCTCCAGAGTTCCAAAATGACGTTCTTTTAAGACGTGTTTCAATTTCGGGGAAAGGAAAAAGTAACAAGGATTCAAATCAGGTGAATAGGAGGGTTAGGGAAACGTAGGAATGCGTTTTGAGGTCAAAAATTCCCTGATGGAAATGGTCTTGTGACAAGGGGCATTGTCATGATGAAGCATCCACTTGTCTGCAATGTCTGATCTCACGCAAATCACTCGTTTCCTAAGCCTTTCAAGGACACCTTTGTAAAACACTTGGTTGACAGTTTGTCCTGGAGGAAAAAATTATTTATTTATTTATTTCCTGCAGAAATATATATTTTTAAAGACTCACTTTAAAACATTTTCCTTAATACGACTATTTTTAAATTAAAGAAAAAACTTGTTTGGTTAGTTTTGTAGAGCCTCAGAGATTACTAAGCAGAAAAATAAATCGATAAATCCTTTATTATCCCTTAAAACTTATCTGAAGTTTTTTTTTACATTTTGTCAATGTTTTCAAAAATGACACATTTTGCATTTCTGTGTCTTATGTAGATTTCATAAGAAAGCTACCTATTGTAATGGGTACCATGATTCGACTTCCGGAAAAGTTTGAAATATTTTCGCGTTTCACATCCCCCAGACCCCAAAACCACCGTCAGATCAAAAGTTTATTATACATTTATATGTATATATATATATATATATATATATATATATGTATATATATATGTGTGTGTGTGTGTGTGTGTGTGTGTGTGTGTGTGTGTGTGTGTGTATGTGTGTGTATACATACATATATATTTCACTTACTTTCTTGTGGATACGGTAACTGCCGTAATTTTGCAAACTGTTCCTTAAAAATAATTTTTCCTAAAATGTCGGTCGAGTTCGTTAATGGCCAAAATCAGACCATGGGGGTGGAAATGGGGGGCTTTTTCGAAAACACAAAATACCGCTATAACTATCTTATTAAGTAAAATATCGAATTCGTTTAAAGTTCCTGCTGTTATCAAAGTAAAATTTTTTGGCATCACCAAACATTGGCCCAGGGGGTGGAAAAAATGGGGTTTAGAATACAAAAAAATCACACCTCCCTTAATAGGCACACTATCGAATCGGTTTAAAGTGTTCGTTGATCCTCTAAACATTACCTAAAATTTTTGTCTGAAACAATTTTTGATATGACCAACCCTTACGGCATGGGATGAAAATGTTGCTGGAATTGTAAGAAGATGAGCTTGTCGTATGCTTAACATGTGAAACTTTTTTTCCCATGCAACCATTGTCGTATTGAGTAAATTTAGTTTTTCTTAGCTTTAAGGTGGAAATCTTTTTTATCCCCTACTTAGCATCACTGAAATCTACCTCCGCCTTCCGGCGTACCGAAAGGGATTTTTTTAATTTCTGAAATAATGATTTAATTCTTTATGTATCATAGACATAATGAGATACCGTAATATGCTTATGAAAAATATCTTTTTTCGCACAATTCATTATTTTGTTTTTGTGTTGGTGTGTTTTAGATAATGTAGCAGCTGACGATGCATATAATTCAATGATACTCCTCTAGTTATTATATTATCACTTAACAGGAAATTAATTATTCCATCGAGTTTGGGTCGTTAATTAATAATAATTTCTAAAACTTAGTGTAGTGTTATCTGATATTATTTTATATCAAGGAAACTTTGAAATAATTGTATGTAATTTGATTGTTCATATAAGATAGTATTCCGTTGATCAAGTAAACTTAAATGACGGAAATAACTTAAACTAAGATAATTAATTTCTTAGTCTCTGGTCTTTTACTTGACGTGATAATTCTCACTTAATATGACTTATATTAAATTAGCAAATATTTTAATCATTTTATAATATTGTACTCTTATATTACCGAATAATAAGTTTTAAACAGAGAGAATATTTTCTTTTCAAGTATCATAATTTCTTCTTCTTTTATTTAATGTTTCTCTGCCTAAATTTTTCTCTTCTATCTAATTTGTGGCTTGTGCATTTCACAAATTCTCCTTAATTTCACCTCTACATCTTTATTCGAATCTTCCTGTTTTATCGTACAACTTTAACTATTCATCTTTGGTTACTTTCTGCGCTTCTTCAAGTTAATCAATCAGTGTACCACATGTATATCATTTTCAAAATGTTATTTTATCTAAATATATTTATGTTCAATTTGTTGTTTAATCTTTCCACAGATTTTTTGTTAGATTTTATGTTTTATGCTATAAATTAATTATTATGATTAGTTTTTTCATAAATGAAATAATTTTAAAGTTATAAAGTAATATCAAAATATATTTTTAATATTAAAAAAAAAATCAATTAATTATAGTAATAATGTTATTTTATTTTTCGTACAATTCAATATTATTATATTGTATGGAAATATTTGTTATAATTTCTAGATATTACTTTGAATAATAAATTATTATAGAACAAATAGGTTAATAATTTATATAGTAAAATAACATCTGCCAGTATGCTTTATATTACTAGGTTAAACGGTAAAAATATACACACTAACTCATTATATCATATATCGATATGCGATTTGAATACTTCGAAAAACGGTTATTGAAAAAAATATTAAAAAATTGCACAGACTATAATTTTGCTACTTTGTGATTAAAAAAAAAAAAACAAAAGAAATTTTTATTTTTATTCTGTAACTTCTGCTATAAATACTTGTTTTATAGTGTCTCATAAGTATGAGACACTAATTAATTAATATTGAGTCTATATTGAGTCTATTAATATGAGTCTCATAATTAATTAATATTTATTTTGATTTTATGTACGTACACTATTTCTGCAGTATCTAATGAAAAATATTTTTTTACCGACTTTTCGAAGAAAAGTACGGTATTTACTTTTGGTCGCATTATGGGATGGGAAATTAAAATGAATTTTCTTTAGGAGTTTAGGTATAGAAATGTGAAAATGTCATTCACTTTAATATGGCGTTTCGTTTTACATAGAGTATCACGAAGGTCTCCTAAAACTTTCGTAATCTATTTTACTCGTGAAGATAATAGAAAGAGTTTATGTAAATATATGTTCTAAAATGCTTTGTTTGCGACTTACAGCTATTGAAAGACTTCGCTCGGATTTCAGATACCCCAGTAAAATGAGGTCGTACTGAAATGTTTAGGACGTTAATTAAGGAACAGAATTAGTGATACTTGCACATGAAATATTTTAGGACGTAAGTTTATTAAACTTTTCCATTATTTTTTTGAGTAGAATAGATTCTGAAAGTTCCGGGAGAACTTCTTGATACATTCTGTATACGTGGAACTTAAATCTTGTTTTAAGACTCGAATATCTTAGTATACGAATGAACTTGTCGGAACTATTATTATTTGTTATTACTTTAGTAATGGTGTTTTTTTTTATTGTAATGAATAATTTACGTTAAAATAAAAATATTTGTTCAACATATTTGTTAAATTTTAAAATTTACGCAAATTTGGGAAATATTACAATGTTCAGATTGCCTTTGTTTGTTTTTAGTCGAGAACACCATTATCTTTAATCTGACCATAAGCTAACCCTATTGAAATTTGCTAATCAGTCTTGCTTTCAATCACTGTCAGTAATTCTACTTAATTAATTTTATTAACTTGATTTAAACTCCCGTTCTTCAGTATCACAGAAGAGTATTAGTATTTTATGATCAACTAATAACCAAAATTAATGGGTTAAAGGAAAGAAAATATTCAGCTATAGAAAAAAATAAGATCTTTTCAAAAAAGATAAATGAAATTAATTTAACTGGAATCGTAAACTACTATTTTTTTATTGTAAATTAAAAAAATTTATTTAATTAATAATTAATTAATTAATACTATTTGTGCTAATATCAGAGATATTTATCGCAAACCAGTTGTTTAACAGCTGACTTTCAAAGTCGAAGGTTCTGAGGTTTAATTCCAAATAAGATTAGTTGCTTTTATAGGTATTTGAATACTAGATAGTGAATATCGGTGTACTTTGGTGATTCGGGTCTAATTAATCACACGTCTCAGAAATTACAGGCCTGAGTTTGTACAAGAATATAAATAAAACTTATTTACATATCATATCTACCTTTCATATTTCATTGAGCCATGGATTACTTATTGTTCAAAAGTTGAACAGATTGCAATCTATATTTTAGGAATAGAAAATAAAAAATATGTTAGATAATTTAAAACAAATTTTATAAAGCATTAAAGGTAAATTAAAATATCCATGTCGGTTAAAGGGTAATTTTCTTTTTAATAAACAAATAAACACTGTTTTCACTATAACTGAAGTATCTTTTTGTTATACTTCGCAGTAATACACATTTTATTTATAACATGTTGTAAATTGTTGTTTTTTGTATGTTGCAATTTGTGAAATGTTGCAGCATTTTTGCATCGAGGTGCAAAGAGCTGTAAATAATGATATTTTACGTATATCCAAATTGCGTAACACGTTCCAAAAACAGCAGTAAAAAGTTCAATGCAAAAAAAAATAATTGTAAACTTAATAACTAATTAGCTTAAAATTAAATTACTATATTAAAATAATCAATGATTAGAAAAAAAGAAAAACTCGGTGAGATCAAAGATGCTGCAATATGTCGCTCAAATATACCTTGAAGAATTTAGTGAAAAACGTTTTATAGATTTATTTACACTTTTAGTTGACTTGTTTTTTTATGTTTAAATATTAGTAGACGTTTGCTGAAATATATAACAAATGTATTAAAATAATTTATTTTTCTTTCATTTATTATTTACTTAGCTTTTTTTTTTTTATTTTTTTTTTATATGTATATATTTTATTATCTTTAATTATAATAGGCTGATATCTAATTAGCCAGTTTATGATAGGAAAAAATTCTGTAGCTTGTGATAAATATAAAGTCTGACTACATTTCGAATCCAAGAACCTTTCGAATTAAAGGCAGATTTTTTTTTTTTTAAATCTCCTTTTTCTAATTTCCTCTGTATCTAGTGATGATGATTTTTTAATAATCAAAATGTTCATCCAGATTCAAATTTTTATTTTTTTAAAATAGTTCTTCAGTATTAGCTCTTTTCGATTCTGTGTTAATAATCGTTTAATCATTCTTATATACTTAGAAATTATTTTTTCATTTTTATTTTTTGTTATGAAAGAACAGGCATCCTTAAATTGGTAGCATATGAAAAAATGCCATGCCTGACCGGGATTCAAATCCGCCACCTCTGCACGAAACGCTGAGACATCGCCTGTCTATTCAGCCACGGAGGTCGGCAAAGGGAAATTAATTGATTAAATTTTTCATTAGATTTATTATTAAGTTTTTATATGTCATGATAGTGCAAAATAATAATTTACTACAAAACTTTTATTCTCCATAAAATTAAAATTGTATTTTTAAATTAAAATATATATATATATTATTTTATTATTATTATTATTATATATTTTTTATTTTATTATTATATATTACTATTTTATATAAATATATATATACATACGAGGTGCGACAATAAAGTAATGAGACTGATTTTTCTTTGCAAGATGTGGCAAGATGTGACCTGCAGCTTGCGTAGGCACACCATCTTTGACCTTGGTCTATAAGCTACTTCTAGTCCAAGCGGCACATTGATGCAACTGCTCAGTCGTGAGTTGTGCTGTAATAAGTGAACACGTGTTTGTGTCTCTCGTCACAGAAATGAAACCGCAAAATATTGCGCAACGGTATGCCATTTTTTTTTTTTTGCGTTAAACGCGACGACAACTTATGGTAAGCTTCAGAAGGCTTTTGGAGAGGAGGTAATGTCAAGAGCTCAAGTTTTTCGGTGGCATAGAATTTTTAGTAAAGGCAGAACGAATGTTGAAGACGAAGACCGCAGTGGACAACCATCAACCTCATGGACAGATGTCAACTTGACCAGAGTGTGTGAAAACGTACGATCTGATTGAAGATTATCCATGAAAATGATTGCAGAAGAACTCAACATCAATCAAGAAACAGTTCGTCTAATATTAACTGAAGATCTTGGTACTCGTTTGAGAAAGATTTGTGCAAAAATGGTCCCCAAAAATCTCACACAACAACAGCGAGAAACACGGAAAAATGTGGCAGCCGATTTGTTAGAGCAAACGGAAATCAATCCAGATTTGTTGAGTCGTGTTATCACTGGTGATGAAGGTTGGTTTTTTCAATACGATCCAGAGACAAAACGCCAAAGTTCGCAATGGTGCTCAAAGGGATCACCCAGACCAAAAAAAGTCAAAAGTGAAAAGCATGCTTGTGTGCTTCTTCGATTCCAAGGGAATTGTTCATAAAGAGTGGGTGCCTCCTGGACAAACAGTTAACCATTATTTCTACAAAGAAATTTTAGAAAGATTTCGTAAACGAGTTCTTCGTAACCGTGCCAACATTGCTGATAATTGGATTCTGCATCACGATAATGCGCCATCCCATACTGCTCTGTCAGTACAGCAATTCTTAACCTCAAAACAAATTTCAGTACTACCACAGCCACCTTATTCACCAGATATCGCTCCGTGCGACTTTTTTCTATTTCCAAGAGTCAAAATGTTGGTCAAGGGACACCATTTTCAAAAAACCCAAGATGTCCAAAAAGCTGTAACGAGGGTCTTGGAGGATATTACAGAAGATGAGTTCCAGAAATGTTACCATCGATGGCAGAAGCGCTGGAATAAGTGTGTGCAATCAGAGGGGAACTACTTTGAAGGAGACAACACGAAAAACATGACTAAAACGGTAAGTAACATTTTTTTTCACATCAGTCTCATTACTTTATTGTCGCACCTCGTATATATATATATATATATATATATATACAAATATTTACAAAGGCCAATTATGATCCGTATTTTTTTCTATTAGAGGATCGATGGTGTTAGATTATTAAAAAATTACTATCGGCTAATACAAAATCAAATTGTTTTGAACTTTTTCGGATGATTTTTTTTTTTTTTGCTTATATTTCTAATTTATTGATTAAATTTTATCTTTTCCTTTAAATACTTTATTTTTTGTTTATTAAATAATTTTTTTTTTATTATTGTTATTATTATTGGATTTCTTTATAAGATTGCTTAATATTTTAAAAACACATTTTCCTATTTATAGTAAAGGTAAAAGAAACAGGTTTAGGTTAGAATCAATCAATTTAAAATTATTGGTAAAATAAAAAGGGCCTTCTTTATTTGTTAAACTGTTTCTTCTTTGAGAAAATGCTGTAATTGAAACCGACCCAAAAAGATCTCCTTTTAGCAACACAGGTTACTTTAGCGCTCAGATTGCTGTTTCATTGGATTCGTCCGTTTCATTAACTTTAGCATCGATTTCTATCCACTTACGCTGAACTATTTATTGAAGTCGTTCGTTTTTCGTTTCAAAAACGTCTGTAAAAGTATCATTTACGTTAGAATTTTTTTTTAATAAATTTATAAATAAATAAAAAAATACCGTTAATCGATTAAGCAAACCATTCATTTTATAATTGACCTATTTTTATCTTCAATGTTGTTATTATTATTATTATTATTATATAGACCTAAAATGTTTACTTTCTTCTGTATTAAGTTTACAGTGAATTTAATGTTTATTTATATTACACTTATTTCTTTTTAACTTTAATCCAGTTTTTAATGTTTGCAATCCTATATTTGTTTTCATTTAAATTCTTATAAATGAAAACAAAAAAACGATATTTATTTAACTCTATGTATTAAAAAAATAAAACTATATGGTACCAAGCTATTATTTGTCGAATTCACATTTAACAATATTAAATTTAAATAAAATTAAAACATTAAATGTGTACTCATTATTACACAAACATGTGTGTTTGTGTAATGCATATGTGTACATGTGCATGTGCACATGTGAAGTTTCTTACTAATTTAATATTATTTAACATTAGAAAGTTGAAAGATTTTTTTCAGCAGTAAGTAATTTTATTTGCATGCTGTTTCTTTTATATTAAAATGATTCAATTTATTTTCAATGCAAGGATAGCTCAATTCTGACGATCTTTTTCTTGATGATGTCAGTCATAATATTTTTTTGTTGCACGGTAAAGATCTCTTTTTAAATTTATAAGCCAGTGTTTTGCCTCATCCTTTAAAATGTGAATATCCTTAAGATCTAAGCCAATTGACGCTAAATCTAAACATTTTTCTATAATATGTCTCATTGTCTGTCAAGGATCACCATCAATATGTCCCTCGACCGAGGGACATATTGATTGAAGGACTCATTAAGCAATATCCTTCAATTCCCATTTATTTCCGTATATTTATATGTATGAATATATATATATACATCCCATGTATTTATATTACCATTTATTTAATAGCAGCACTTCTTCCCTTTGAGGCAATGCCAAACATTACATTTAAGCAAAGACTACATTTAATATTTTCCCGTAACTTTGCTAACTATATTACTTGGTTTTATAATTTTTATGTTCATGTTAGATAGTCTACGAAATATTGTAAAATAAAAAATTTCTAATATTTATAAGATATTTTACAACAAAAATAATAAAGTATAAAATCAAAGGTGCAGATATCAATCAGTATACCTTATATATAATATACATTATTTTGAATATTTTTTGCCCATTTTTGATTTTTTTTACAGAATATAATATCTATTCTGTATAGTCTACAGGTAAGTAAGTAAAATATCTGTTACTTTTCTTGTAGAATTGTTTTCATCTGGAGGTCTCGGGTTCGAATCCCAGTCAGACAATGGCATTTTCACAAGACACAAAATTGCCATTTCATTTCATTCTCTGAAGTAATACCTAACGGTGGTCCCAGAGGCTAAAAAAAAGGTTTACATATGTTAGCTGATCAACAGTTGTAATTATTTTTCTAACAACCTTTAACAAATCTAAATGAATTATTCACGTTATTAATTAATTTTTATATTTATGTAGTAGGAAAGTAATTTTTTAGGCTGTCAACTATTTATTTAGATTATCTTGCTTTATTTTTTCTGAAAAATATATAATAATAAAATTAATCTGTAAATAATAAAATTAATCTAATTGTACTGAGATTAACATTGGGATATTTAACCCACCGGGTTGGTCTAGTGGTAAACTCGTCGTCGTAAATCAGCTGATTTTGAAGTCGATGTTCTCAGGTTCAAATCCTAATAGAGTTTTATATTAGGATTTGAACTTTTATTCGGATTTGAATACTAGATCATGGATGCCGGTGTTCTTTGCTGGTTGGGTTTTAAGTAACCATACGTCTCAGAAGTAGTCGATCTGAGCTTGTTCAAAACTACAAATTTACCGGTACAGTTACATTACATTGATAAGTCGCTAATGACTTTAATTGTTGATACGACTGTAAACAAAAACATTAAGAAAAGAAGGCCTATAATCCTGCTACCGGTTTTATTCAAGATCTTTGGGAAGCTGTTCCTGCGCAGATTGTGGCCAGTGTTGAAAAATGAAGAAGTGATACCCGACTATCAGTTCGGCTTTAGGGGTGGTCACTCGACTGTGGATCAAGCCCATAGAATTACTGGTGTTATAGTCAGGTGTCTGGAAGAGAAACAGTATTGTTCGGCGGTCTTTTTGGACAGAATGCATTTGACAAAGTTTGGATACTAGGTCTTCTTTTCAAATTGAAGTCGTGCCTACCGCAACCATACCTTTTAATTCTACGCACCTATCTAAATGGTTGCTTCTCACGCGTTAATTACAATCAAAAGATGTCTGCGTTTTTCGATAACAACTCGTGGGTTTTGCAGGGCTCAGTTTTGGTGCCGGTTCTGTTTCTGGTCTACATTTTTGACCTGCCTACTCAAGTCAATGTCACGGTTACGTCGTACGCGGATGACACGGCGATCTTGTCGATTGACGATAGCCTGGCTACTGCCGCCTAGAAATTACAATAGATGACATCAGCGTTTGGTTGCGTACATGGAGGATAAAGCTTAATCAGGCAAAGTCCAGTCACGTGACGTTCACGATGAGAAGGGAGGATTGCCCTACGGTTCGGTTAAACGGTGTCAGGATACCTCAAGTCAGTACGGTACGATACCTGGGTTTTTACCTTGATCGCCGTTTGGCGTGGAGGGATCATGTTAGGGGGAAGAGGAAGCTGCTTCACATTGAGCTTAAGAAGATGTACTGGGTGTTGGGTAAGAGATCACAACTTTCTTTGTCCAACAAGATTCTGCTCTACAAGGCTTTGTTGAAACCGATATGGACGTATGGGATTGAACTATGGGGAACGGCCAGCAACAGCAACGTTGGAGATCATTCAACGGCTTCAGAGCAAACTTCTACGGAACATAATTCACGCACCGTGATTCGGGAGGATTGCTGAGATTCACGACTACGTAGGCATTCCATACGTCCGAGAGGAAGTTGGAAGTCTAGTTTCGAGGTGTGTGTCCAGGTTGGATAAGCATATTAATCCTCTCGTTTTGAGTCTGCTAGACAACAGCGAGGACGTTAGGAAGCTAAAAATGCACCATGTGCTTGATCTTGTTGACGGCCCGTTATCATGATCCGGTTTGACGGCTTGGTACTCGCGTTTATTGTTTCTTGGCTGTTTCAAAGTTACTGTTTCGTTTACTGTTTTATTTAAAGTTATTTATTCTGTTGTTTTAAGGTTAATGTTGATTAGACATTCAAAGGTACTATCAAATGTTATATTATTTATGTTATACTATTGTTTGTTTGTTATATTATACTATTGTTTTTGTATTACTTGAGGATTGTGATTTTTGTTTAACATGATGGTTCTATTTCAAGTGATGGTCAGTCATACGACTTACTTATAGCTTCATTGTAAAAGCTGATTATAAATAAATTAAAAAATTCAGCAAAAAAAAAAACACTGGGATATTTTATTTTCAAAATGTATTTGTGAGATTTTTTTATTTTTACTTTGCTTACGCAAATTATTAGTCATGCTTTGTTTTTATTTGTGGTATAAGCCCATTTAACTTTTGGGCACAGTTTAAACAAAAGCAAAGAAAGAAAAATCTATCTTCTATTTAAATGTGCCGTATAGATCATGAATTAATTCACTTTTCTTCCTTTAAAATTAGTCGAATAAATGGTAGTATAGATCCGTTAACACTTAATATTGGAGTGTTGGCAATTGGTAATTTTATTTTGTATCTACGATTACATATTCTGTGTTTTCTTTTCCTACTTTTGTTTATCTTTTCAGTTTATTTATCTTTTGTGCTCTGTTATTATGATTTCGGTGTTCTACTATACATTGTATCTATATGCTCAGTTAATTTTATGGATTAATTCATAATTATTCATAATGAATACTTCAAAATTTACAATAAAACATTTTAATAGGAAACACAAAAATAATAAAGATTCAGGTTTTTATATTATTAATATATTCCTTGAATAGTAAATATATCCATTGCTATGGCGTAAAGTGCAAAGCCGCATATTCTTTGAAATACGTGAAGAAGTTAGATACATACAAAAGAGGTTTTCTACAAACGAAAACGATGAACATAAAATCAAGTCACTGGATAAAGATGGGTGATACAAGGTTCGGGTAAACCTCTATAGAAAAGGACCAGAAAAGTTCTTAACAGCCCTCAATAACAATTTTGTTACTTTTTATTAAAACTTGCTTGAGTAATATTATTTTGAATAATAATGTTTATGATCAATATTTTTTTTTTATATTTTGTTTTTCTTACGTAATAAGGTGAATAAATTAAGTTATGATTTATATTACTTAATAAAAGAGCATCAAGTAAAAAAATTAGTATATATAACTATGCATTAGCATAATTAGGATAAATATTGTTATAGAGGTTACAAAGGTTATTGATTAACTAAATTTTATTATTATTATTATTATTATTATTATTATTATTATTATTATTATTATTATTATTATTATTATTATTATTATTATTATTATTATTATTATTATTATTAATTAAACATATAACATCTAAATTTAATAGAAATATTTATGAACAACATAATTTTCCTAATTTGATGCATAATTAATAATAATAATAATAATAATTACAGCAGTGATAATTACAATGTTAACTTAGAATTACAATGTTATCATTACCTCGAACATGCTATATTTATTTTAAAAGGAAAGATGAGATGAATGAAAGTATACAAAGAAAAATTATGAATTGAATTTTCTATTTATTTAAATTTTAGTTCTGTTTTGATTAATTTTCAATTTCATTCTCTAAAATAAATATCTAAAAATCTATTTCTAAAATTCGACTTTTATAACAGGAAATGTATAGAAATATTCGAATGTATTATCTCTTCCTTTTTATCGTTATTTTTAATTTTAATTTTAAAAAATGTATACTTTTTACATACTTTATTTTTAATTTTATTAGAAATATAGATAGACAATAGAAAACTCATTTCGTTTGGAAAAAGTCGTCGTTACAATAAACGGAAAGGCTAGAAACCTGCATATTGCTAGAATAAGAAAAAAGTTCAAAAAAATTGACCACCACCGAGCAATGAGCTAAGAGTCTCTTTAATTCCTTGATTTAAAATACTTTACATATCAGGATGACCCTATGCTAGGTTTCATTATATATAATTACCCAATATTATTACAGAAAGGTGACCTTTTAAAAAAGTTTCATTTAACGTAGATATATTCATTCGTGTAAAAAATTTTTTTTTAGTTTTATGAAAAAAAAAGATGACCATCAGAGGAATTTCACTAGCAAAGTAAAAAAAAAATTTAATCTGTTCATTCAGTGAAGAGTAGATCGATCTGTGCTTGAAATATATAAAGCAAAAAAAGAAGATACATTCGAATCAAATTAAGAACTGCTTAATTTTTAATTCGGATAAAAAATAATTGTTTTTTAAAATTAAAAATGTATTTTGCAACCGTTAGATTTAAGTCTTTATCAAATCATTATGTTAGTTTCATTAAAATACTACTGAATAAAGTTTAAATTAAAATAAACTTTAATGCCATCACCGTGGCGGAGTGGTAGCGTTTAGGCCTTTCATCCGGGAAATACCGAGTTCGAATCCCGGATAGGCATGGCACTTTTCATACGCTACAAATTTTCATTTGGGCTAATGACCATAGAAGTTGAGCCAATAATTTTGTAAAAAATAATAAATAAATTTTCTCTACTGTCCATCAACAATTAATACCTACAAATTAACTGTTGGTAGAAATAAAGGTAATTAGACTTGGTTATAACCATATCATACTTTTGTGTAATATTGGCTATAAAAAAATGTAGATCCACCTCCTTCGTCCTTGGTATACTTCTCAATGGGAAGAACTTTTGACTAACTGAGAAACATTTTTGTAAATTGTTATGATAAAAATCTATGTAAACTACTAAAAAATATCTTAATAAATCAAAGCAAAATAACAATCAATTTTTTTTTCATTTCCGGCTTCCGTTGATGCTATTGGAACAAGTTTTGTGATCTGTCAATAACGTTTCAGTGATTAACGATTTTAATCAACAGTTTAATTTGAGAATTTTTGTTATTCCAGAATCTAATTATTATGTCGACTAACTAATAGCAGGATTGTAATTCTATTATACAGTTTTCATGTCTATATCATTCCAATCATTGTAATTTTTACGTTTTTATTTATTTTTGCTGGAATAGCGAAGCAGATCTTTTATTATTGTTATTTATTTTCATTTTTTATAAATCAACAAATATTATCCAATAATTTGTTCTGTTTAATATAATCCATTAAAATTTAATTCATATGATTATTGGTAATAAAATAGTTGTTCAAAGGCTGTCATAACTATAGAACCAGTTGTGGTACGCGTGAAATAATAATAGAATCAAATCACTTTACGATTTAGAGAAAAACGAGAAAAAATATAAAATGACTTTTACCTTTCATAAATAACAATTAAAATACAACAATTTAACCATCTCGCTTATTAAGTGTACTTTTTTACTTTCCCTCTAGCGCTATAGCAGAGCTATAACTTTAGAAGGAAAAGTATAGGAAGGCAGAGAATCACTCCAATTTGGGCATAAGCAGTTTTCATCTGATCTTTATGTTTTGATGCCTAAGGAAACCGAAATTCCAAAAACCGGATGGAAATTTTCCGGATGTTTCGTATGTACGTGTAAATCACCTTATATCTCCAGAGCTACTCGACCGATTATAATCAAACTTAATCAGATTGCTTTTATATATGGGGTATTGATGCCATTAAGTTTTCAATTTAAAAGGTCAAGGAGTGAGGCTGTAGAGCAAGGTCAACCTCAGTATCTCGAGAATTCGCTTAATTAAGGTCTTATTTTTCTTAGGCATATTTTTTAACAATTAAAATAAAATAATATTTCAAAAAAAAGTTTTCAGAATCAAACCTCCACCTCAAAAAAATACTCTAAATAAGCTAGTGACTAAAGGGGTATACTGCATCATTAGTACCCCCTCTCACCACAAAGAGCACTAGTGTAGCTTTGACGTACAGGTGCTGTAGCCGGCTGCTATGTTGTGACGTCACAGCTGAGCGGTAGAATTAAATAAAATAATAATATTTAGAGTGTAAAAAGTATTTAAAGTAGTACCGCTAGACCCGCGCGTATGAAATACCGTATGCGCGCGCGCGTATTCTCTGTTAACTATTTAGTAAATCAGTAATTAAAAAAATAATATTATTTTACGGGAAACGTCCACTCCGTCCTGCTAACACACACTTTATCTACGTGCAAGAAGTACCTGGTGAGGGTCCAGTTCACCAAATACTTACCTGCGTTCGCGATCCTATGGAATATATGTGTTTGTGTAACCGTATATGTGTATGTGTAAACGAAGATTTGTTTGCGGTTTGAGATGTGTTAAGCGGGTGAGGATGCGGGCTTCCGAGCCTATTTCTTTATCTCCCGTCCCTATTAAAGTGCACGTCTAGCTTAACTATATAAGAACTCTGATTCAAAACTCATCCGTCTTATCCCGAGCCTACACTCTCATTTAAAATAAAAAAACTAATAACGTTCCTAGAAAAAAACATATTAACCTGCCTACCCGAACCCGAGCCTATCTTGTTGTGTATGTAAGTGTACCTGTCCTATGCTAGCTGGCTTACCTACCCACCCATCCACCACCGTGTTCGTGCACTTCGTAAAGACGTAACCGTCTCCCACAAAGTGGTGACAGTCCTCCGCCCGACTTATCCCGATTCTATCGTGTTTGTGTTAAGTTCCTGGCGTGATAACAGGAACGAAGGGGAGGTTCCCGTTGTAAAGTAAGCAAAAAATCCATTCCGTACTATACCAACATTGTGTATGTATATAATTTAAAAATTATTTTCAGAAATGAAAATTAACTGGCGTGTTTCTACAGCAATAAAATTTATTCACTTTTATTTTTTCTTATTGTTGAAAAAAATTGTGCGATTATTTTATTTCGATAAATTAAAGAAATTCAATTTAGTAGTTAATCATACATATTTATTTTTCAACCCGTTTATTGAACAAGGAAAATTATAAAAATTAAGATAGAATATAGGCTTTGTCTCTACCCCATCAAATTTAACATCGTTTTATATATGATTTTACTAAAGTCTGCGTAAAAACGTTTTGTTATATTTCCTCATAGGTATTATATTACATCGAATCGGGATGAATTGTACTTAGCTGTTTTAGTATTATAATTAAAAAAATACTTTTTTTAAATCTGGAATACAGGCTGAAAAAAATAAATAAATCAATGGAAAAAGTGATTAATTAAAAATTTGCATTGAACTGCTACGCCTACAACTGTAATAGCTATTAACTCCCTTACAACACTGAATCCGCTATCCAATAATATAAATACGAGTATTATGCGTTGCATACAAACAGGGACTAGATATTCATAAAAGAACTCGTGTTTGTCCTTTAACTACAGCGACAGTGCTCTTTCTCCCTCGCAGCCTTTCGTGCAGCTTCCTATGTGCGCATGCGCACAACAGCCAAGCACCACACCACACCTCTGGAACTGTGAATAGTAAAGAAAAAAGGGCTCATTATATAAAATGTCTTAGATAATATCAAGTGGAATTAGGGGGTGCTGCAGTTCCACAGTGCCTATACACAGGCCGAAACTGATGTCGAGTATACCTACTGAAATTTGGTCAATAAAACGTTTAAACCAGTGATAATAATTTAATCTTCTGGAATGATCTGTAAGTTTGAGTTTTTGAACACATATTACTTTGTAGAGGAAAAGTTTCAATTCTTTTCTTACAGCTTTATGTTTAGTAGCAAGTCAGATATCTTGTTCATACAAAGAACCCTTTCTTCCTTTTTCCTGTTTAGCCTCTGGGAATTCCGATCAGGTATTACTTCAGAGGATGAATGAGGATGATATACGTGTAAATGAATACATATACATGATATATAAATGAAGTGTACCCTAATAGAGTCTCAGTTCGACCATTTCTGAGATTTGTGGTTAATTGAAACCCAACCACCAAAGAACACCGGTATCTACGATCTAGTATTCAATTTCCTATAAAAATAACTGCCTCATATAACGTACCTCATATAAAAAAACCCTCCTATAAAGAATGTTCTCATATAAAGTACCCTCAGGACAACCAACTAACGCCAAAACAACAGAATACGAGGTTTGTGAGAAAAGTAATGAGATTGGTAACACTGCAAGCGATCTGGCAACGCTGTGTCTACCGGTCTGTGCTAGACCGATTTTTTCATCCCTTCCACATGATCAGTACAAGTTTCAACTTAGTTCAGCCAACACATTATTTTTGACAGCGCCATCTGTAAAGTTGTGTTTTCGTTGTGCATTACGAAAATGGAGCATCGGAATGTAGAGCGACGTTGTGCAATCAAATTTTATGTTAAACTTAGGAAATCCACGAGTGTGACCTTCAAAAAGTTGAAACAGGCCAATGGGGTACATTGTTTATCAAGAGCACAAGTTTTCCGCTAGAATAAATCATTTTTGGAAGGGCGAGAACACGTTGAAGATCAACCTCGCTCAGGGAGACTTTCAACTTCAAAATCTGACGAAAACGGTGAGCGTGTGAGGGTTCTTATGAGAACAGACTGTCGTTTAACAATAAGGATGACGAATGAACAGTTAAATTTAAACACTTTCACCGTACATCAATTTTTGATAGACGATTTGGACATGCGAAAGGATTGGGCGAAATTGGTGTCGAAAAACCTCACAACGGAAAAGAAGGACAATCGAAGAAACAGGTGCGTTGATCTTCCTGAGAGGATTGACAATGACCAAGAATTCTTCAATCGTGTGATCACAGGTAATGAATCCTGGATATTTAAGTACGATCCTGAAACAAAGTAGCAAAGTGAAGATTGGCACACTTCGTCATCTCCTCGGCCGAAAAAATGTCGAATGAGCAAATTAGAGATAAAAACCGTGTTGACTTGCTTTTTGACAGTAGGGGTATCGTGCATAAAGAATTTATTCCTCCAAGACAAATTTTCAACCATGTGTTTTACAAAGGTGTCCTTGAAAGGCTCAGAAAAAGTCATTCGCGTGAGACCAAACATTGCAAACAAGTGGATGGTTCATCATGACAATGCCCCGTATCACACGGCCGTTTCCATCACGAAAGTTTTGACCTCAAAACGCATTCCTACGGTTCCTCAATCGCCCTATTCACCTGATTTGACACCTTGTGACTTTTTCAAGGTCTTATTTTTCTTAGGCATATTTTTTAACAATTAAAATAAAATAATATTTCAAAAAAAGTTTTCAGAATCGCACCTCCACCTCAAAAAAATACTCTAAATAAGCTAGTGACTAAATGGGTATACTGCATCATTAGTACCCCCTCTCACCACAAGGATCACTAGTGTAGCTTTGACGTACAGGTGCTGTAGCCGGCTGCTATGTTGTGACATCACAGCTGAGCGGTAGAATTAAATAAAAGAATAATATTTAGAGTGTAAAAAGTATTTAAAGTAGTACCGCTAGACCCGCGCGTATGAAATACCGTATGCGCGCGCGCGTATTCTCTGTTAACTATTTAGTAAATCAGTAATTAAAAAAATAATATTATTTTACGGGAAACGTCCACTCCGTCCTGCTAACACACACTTTATCTACGTGCAAGAAGTACCTGGTGAGGGTCCAGTTCACCAAATACTTACCTGCGTTCGCGATCCTATGGAATATATGTGTTTGTGTAACCGTATATGTGTATGTGTAAACGAAGATTTGTTTGCGGTTTGAGATGTGTTAAGCGGGTGAGGATGCGGGCTTCCGAGCCTATTTCTTTATCTCCCGTCCCTATTAAAGTGCACGTCTAGCTTAACTATATAAGAACTCTGATTCAAAACTCATCCGTCTTATCCCGAGCCTACACTCTCATTTAAAATAAAAAAACTAATAACGTTCCTAGAAAAAAACATATTAACCTGCCTACCCGAACCCGAGCCTATCTTGTTGTGTATGTAAGTGTACCTGTCCTATGCTAGCTGGCTTACCTACCCACCCATCCACCACCGTGTTCGTGCACTTCGTAAAGACGTAACCGTCTCCCACAAAGTGGTGACAGTCCTCCGCCCGACTTATCCCGATTCTATCGTGTTTGTGTTAAGTTCCTGGCGTGATAACAGGAACGAAGGGGAGGTTCCCGTTGTAAAGTAAGCAAAAAATCCATTCCGTACTATACCAACATTGTGTATGTATATAATTTAAAAATGATATTCAGAAATGAAAATTAACTGGCGTGTTTCTACAGCAATAAAATTTATTCACTTTTATTTTTTCTTATTGTTGAAAAAAATTGTGCGATTATTTTATTTCGATAAATTAAAGAAATTCAATTTAGTAGTTAATCATACATATTTCTTTTTCAACCCGTTTATTGAACAAGGAAAATTATAAAAATTAAGATAGAATATAGGCTTTGTCTCTACCCCATCAAATTTAACATCGTTTTATATATGATTTTACTAAAGTCTGCGTAAAAACGTTTTGTTATATTTCCTCATAGGTATTATATTACATCGAATCGGGATGAATTGTACTTAGCTGTTTTAGTATTATAATTAAAAAAATACTTTTTTTAAATCTGGAATACAGGCTGAAAAAAATAAATAAATCAATGGAAAAAGGGATTAATTAAAAATTTGCATTGAACTGCTACGCCTACAACTGTAATAGCTATTAACTCCCTTACAACACTGAATCCGCTGTCCAATAATAAAAATACGAGTATTATGCGTTGCATACAAACGGGGACTAGATATTCATAAAAGAACTCGTGTTTGTCCTTAACTACAGCGACAGTGCTCTTTCTCCCTCGCAGCCTTTCGTGCAGCTTCCTATGTGCGCATGCGCACAACAGCCAAGCACCACACCACACCTCTGGAACTGTGAATAGTAAAGAAAAAAGGGCTCATTATATAAAATGTCTTAGATAATATCAAGTGGAATTAGGGGGTGCTGCAGTTCCACAGTGCCTATACACAGGCCGAAACTGATGTCGAGTATACCTACTGAAATTTGGTCAATAAAACGTTTAAACCAGTGATAATAATTTAATCTTCTGGAATGATCTGTAAGTTTGAGTTTTTGAACACATATTACTTTGTAGAGGAAAAGTTTCAATTCTTTTCTTACAGCTTTATGTTTAGTAGCAAGTCAGATATCTTGTTCATACAAAGAACCCTTTCTTCCTTTTTCCTGTTTAGCCTCTGGGAATTCCGATCAGGTATTACTTCAGAGGATGAATGAGGATGATATACGTGTAAATGAATACATATACATGATATATAAATGAAGTGTAGAATCATTGAAGTGTAGTTAGAATCATTGAATTAAATAAACAAAAATTAGTATATTTAATTAAAATGATAAATATTTTTAATTAAGTTGTGTGTATGTGTATGTAAGCCGTACATCAGAAATAAGCCGCATGAAAGGAAACTCCTACAACTGTGTTGTCAGCTTTTTTTATAAGAATTTTATTTACATCCCTATTCCTATTAAAAATATGATTATATATTTTAAACAATTACTTCAATTTTTATTACACGCTTCGGAGTGGTAATGTAGCAACTGTGATATGTAGCAACTCATATATGTTTGTATATTTGTTCTCTCACTGATCCAACCAATTACAACAAACCTTTGGATAGTAACAGGTCTTCATTCTGGAAGTAATATAGACTATCTTTAATTGTGTTATCTAGGAGCCGCTGCACCGGTAGATAAAATTTAAAAATTACGCTATTTTCACATTTTAATTATGATATTCCATAAAACAACGAAAAAGAATCGCTTTTTTGCCTCTTGTCAACTTTTCAAAAATTCATCTTTCTCGAGATTTAAGCAAAAACTGTACTCAGAAAAAGAAACTAGAAATGTTTCGCGACTAGAAAATGTACGCTTTACACGCTTGTACATTATCATTCATTAACTTTCAAATTTTCAGTTTAACAGCACATCTTTTCTATAAAAAAAAAATTATTCCACTATCGTATTCAGATGACTATAGAAGCGTAAAGTTATCAAACAAAGTTAAGTTAGGTTAAGCGTAAAGTTATCAAAGAGAAAAATTAACAACAAAAAGCGATAAGTAAAATACGTAATTATTAAACAAAAAAAAACCCGACTACTAATTGTAAAAATCTACCTACAATAATTATGAAAAACGAACAAAAAATAGTCACACAAGCTTCTCTTTCTTTTCTTACAGACATTTTCAGGATACATCCTGATCCCCGTAGGGAAATACACCCTCCTTGTGACGATCGTGGTCACCACACCACCCCTCCGTTCCTAGCTCTAATGGGCTTTACCGGAGGTCGACTTTCAGGATACATAAAATTAGTCAGCAATGTGAGATTTAATATTATTTCTGCATTTTATGTTATAGTCGGGTACGTGTTTTGACTATATGAGATGATAACTTTAATAGCCTCGACTTTGTTAAGACTAACAGGCATCAGAATACAACATAAAATGCTGAAGTATATTAAATTTCACATCGTTGACTAACTTATCCTGTAAAGTTATTGTACGTTGGTATGTGTACAACTAGTAGTATTTAATATTTGCATTATTTTAAAGGAATTCCATAATATGTCATAATTAAAGATAATAATAAAACTCGTACGTGTGTGCGCGCGCACACACGTACATACACCAAGAATGTTAAAATTAACAGTAAAATAAACTTAAATAAAAGTAATCTCGAATTACGTACTTAAAATAAATTCGGTTCTTCTCTAAATTTCAACTTTGAAGAATGTTACATTCAAAACAAACAACCGATTCCTTACCCTGTTTAACGTGGCACCAGCTTTGAAAATGAAGAATTGAATATGTAAAACAAAACCCTCAGCGCGCGCGCGCACACACACACACAATAATAATCGTTTTAATGGCTAAAAAACTATACAAAATTGTATCACAAACGTCAAAAATCAATAACTAGAAAATGTGGTTAAAAGTCTACAGAAATTATTAAAATTTTAAAAAAGTTTCTATCCATTCAGACGTTCCATTCAAACATAGAAAACGTATCATTCATACACAATTCAAATTTTTTTGATATCAGGCTCTGTTCTTATAAAATTTTTATTAACTATCCCAGTGGCTCTCCTTGAACTCGTCAACAGAGTAGAACGCCTTAGACACCAAAAGGCGTCTTAGTCGAGATTTAAACGGACTCAGAATGGGAATTTGTTGGAAATCCTTTGGAAGCCTATTAATTAATCTGACCCCAACTCGCGACTGCAAACGTTCGAAAGCTACTGTTCTGTGCTGTTGGACACGCAAGTTGTCCCTTCTTCTGGTATCGTAAAAAGGTACATCTCCGTTCCGCACTAAATTGCATTTCTAACGGCAATACACTATAACATCCAAGACATAAAGACAGGGCAATCAGAAATCCCAGCTCCGAGAAGGCGTCCCTACATGACTGTCTGAATTTTAATTTCGTAATCAATCTAACATAGTTCTTTTTAGTGTTTTTGAAGTCTGTTGTTTATTCTCATGTTTTCTTTGTCGAATTACCTAAATGCTTGAGTATTTATGAAAAAAACACCTCCCACGTTGCAAGTATAAATAATAGTTGTCTAGAAGTCAAGCAGAAGACAAGAACTCTTGAGTATTCACAAAATTTAAAAAGGAACATAAATAAGCAATGTTAAGTAACTATTATTGAGGGTGTATTAAGGTTGTTGGAAATATAGATAGATGTATTTTATAATTTTTATCTCAAGTTTCCAATTAATTTTCTTGAAATTTCTTGTGAAAATTCTTTTAATGTGAGAAACTCTTCAGGCTTATGAGATTTTATTGAAGCATAACATAATCTTTTTTTACACAACTGACCAAAAAGTACTTAGGGTCTATTTAGGGTGTTTGTTCCACCGTAGCGGCTCAGTGACTGAACCAGTTTAACTGTATGACCCTGTGTTGAAATCTTTATGTTACAAAATTATTACCTGCATGCTTTAATTATCCTATATTAGTAATTATCCTACATTAAAGAGCAATGTTTGTCAACAATGTTTTTTTTTTGGCAGTCGTGTTTTTTAATTTTTAATATTCATCTCTTGTTAAATAATCACTTTGCAAAATAAACAACATATTAGCTATCTGATGATGAAATTTTACCTTTAGATAATCTTCAACTGATGTTAGGTTGTAAAACAATTTAAATCAGACTATGTAAAAATTATCTACATAAAATTTAAAAAAATTCCATCGTAATTTTTTCTTTTGATTGTGAGTAAACTCTTGACAAACAGTTATGAGCGGGTCGAATTGGCAACTGTTCAAAATTATTTTTTTCTTCAAATTGGAAAGTACCACACGTAGTCTATTACACATATAGAAGAATTTGTTATCATATTCATGAGAATTAAGTATTTTTTATTTAATGTTTAAAACGAAAAATATACTTTGTCCTTTTTTCTTTATTATTACATTTTAACTATTTGTTTTTCAATTACTTCCAATGATTCTTTTGAATTGTTTTTTAATCGCAGATCATAGATTTTCATATTAATTGATTTATTAACTTACGTCTAAATCTATTTTGATTATTTTCGTTAACATTTTTCTTATTATTTTATAATATATTTTTTTAATTTTAAAGTATTTCGACCTCTTCTATTTTTATTTGATAATACACTTCTTGAGTCCATTTTTTTGCAGTGGAGAAAATGAACTCATATATTGCCCACCATTGTATTTTTTCAAAATCTTGTACACTATTTTTCAATAGCTTTTGAATTGCGCAATTATTTAATTTTTAACTCTACTATTATTATTTTATTTTTGTATTTCTATTTAATTAAACTCGGTTAAGCTACTTTGGAATTACAGGAGGAAAAAACAAACTTATCACCCGATACATTACTCTTTTCTTGGTATATTACGTATCAAAAAAATATTCAAGCAAAAAATAAATCTTGTTTTATTAAAAAGTGAAAATTTAATAAATTAATTTTTATCAGTCAGGCGTAATTATATACAATTTTTTTTTTTTTTTTTTAATAAAATCTTTTTTTAAAAAGGAGTTTTGTTTTTCTGGCTGAAAAAGCAAACCTGATAAGTAAAACTTCTCTTTTCTTTTAGATAATCTTCTGCGTCACCATCATCGCTTACGACTCCCTCTTTCTTCTTCCTCTTATTTTTATTGTCCTTTCAATTACCCGCTCCAACACCTTTTCATCCTGTTACCTTTCTTATTCTCTTCTTAAGATAAAGGTAAAATTTTATACTTTTCCAGAAATGTTAGTAATTTTCACTCCCGATATCTTTTAGTATAAATTTAATATCTCTTTGTTTCGTCTGTACAGTGTAACTTTGTATTTTTTGTTAACACACAGTTCAGTACATATTTTTAAGACATGTACGCCTCAAATTATATTAAAATTTTCATAAATAATTGATAATCAAACTTTATACATCTTACTGATTCCTGTGGCGGAGTGGTAGCATGTCTCGACCTTTCATCCGGAGGTCCGGGGTTCGAATCCCAGTTAGACATGGCATTTTTCATTCTCTAAAAATTTCCATCTGAGCTAATGACTATAGTTTTTGAACCCTTAATCTAAAAAAAACACATCTTTCTCTGTGAGATAATCTTATTTTAAATAATTTTATTCCCTTTTATTTCTTCCTATTATTGAAACAATGTCAACTGTACATCGTTTTTAAGTAATAAACTTAATCGGTTTGGCGGTTTTTTGAATGATATAGTTTAGAAAATTAAACAACTTAATTTAAAGCAATAGGTTAAATCATTGTGTTAAGCAATATCATTTTACGAATGTTAATGACAAATTATTTGGTGTTCCTTCAGGTAACAGACTTTATTTATTACTCAAAAGAGAACCCTAGGTCAAATTACAAAAAATAATAGCCAATAATGAGATTTTAACCATGAAATTGCTGATTAACAATGCTGTTTGAAGTTAACATTTTCGTTTTCGTTAAAATAGATTATTTGTTCATGCCTAATCCTACATTAACAGTACAATAAATCGAGTTCAATGAAAACAAACTGAAAAAACAAAACCACTGAAACAAAAGCCATTTATAATTATTTTGTGTGGTATGCAAAGATAACAGGAAAATAAAGCGGATTTTATCAATTATTTTCAAACATAACTTCAATTAAATATATACATAGCGCTTTCTATTAACAATTACGCAATCACCTACCAACGAAATCGCAGTACAATTAAAATTGTCTATTAACTATGTGATTATAGAATAAGTAACCCAATTTTTATAAGATAATTCCAAAATAAAAGTCAGTCTTTCTTTTTAGATTTTAGTTCTACAAACAATACGCATGTATCTTAGAAAAGTGATTTTTTAGTCAGTAAGTAAAAATATTACTACAAGAAAAATATTACAAAAAATGGATTCCTCACTCACTATTTCTCTCTCTCACTCCTCTCTCTCTCTCTCTCTCTCTCACCCACCCAATAACTAAATTACTCCTAAATCCATATACTCATATTACCGTAAAAACATTAGCAAAAGGATCATTCCGATCGACCTACCAGTTCTTGAGTTTGTTTGGAAACACCGGTTTGCCTTGTTTTTAACCTGATAAAAATTTTTATAAAAAAATATAATACTTGTATTTTTACATCTACCTTTAGACTTTAGGAGTTATAGAAGTGAGGAATTATAAGCCCAGTAGTCCTTTTAAACAATAGTGATCGGAGTAGTTTACTATGTTTTGCTCAGGACCAGCATAAAAATGTTTTACAAAAACACTATCTTTAATAAAATATGTTTGAATCAAACGCAAAGGCGAACAAAATAGGCCGTGATAAAAATAGGAAAAGGAATGTAGAAGAATGGTACAAAGGGACACATGTTGAATATAAGGTAAGGCTCTCTGGAATATGTCTGAACTCTGGATTTTGAAATATCTAATATGACTCGGGAATACGTACTTTTTCAACTAATTTTCTTTATTTTTTACGTAAAAATATTTTACGAGGGCTGTCCAGAAAGTAACTTACATTTTTAAATAAAAAACCAACCAAATAAAAAAAAAATTATTATATACATTTGAAAGGAACAATCTTAAACTATTTTTCTACATAGTCGTCATTTAAGTTGAGGCACTTATCATAACGATGCGCAAACATTTCAATTCCTTCTGTGTAGAAATCTGCCGCCTTAGATTTCAACCACTGGTTTGCACCGTCATGAAGTTCTGCGTCACTGTCAAAGCGCTGTGTTGCAAGCCAGGTCTTCATCTCTGGAAAGAGGTGGTAATTACTCGTCGCCAGATCCGGACTGTACGGTAGGTGATCAAACACCTCCCATCCAAAACCATCCCAGAGCTTTCGGGTACGATTAGCCGTGTGTGGACGTGCGTTGTCGTGAAAAAAAAACACCTTTGAACTACGACAGCTTGATGCGTACTGAGTGTAGAAACGTTTTGACCCCAAGATAGCGGCTCTATCCCCACCCATCTCCACGCTAAACACAAACGTAAATTACTTTCTGGACCGCCCTCGTAAATATAAAAAATACAGCAGAAATGACCAAAATATAATTAAAAATAATTAAGTATATTGCCAAATCCACTATATATATATATATATATATATATACATTCTTTTCTTAAAAGTATTATATAGGTGTATATACGAGTATAATATACTAGCTGGTTAGGGGGCTCTAACCCCTGGGACCCCACTGCGTTCATTAAACTCATGCTTGCGAGAATAATAATGGTAAATAAAAATTAAACCTGTTGAATTTATAAAAAATATTACTGCGTTGTAATTTCTTCAAAGCAAGTTTCGTCAGTACAGGAACCGAAACTTGAGTGATCTGAAAAATGCAAGATTCAAAATAGTGGTCCTCCATCTTAAAAGCGGGAATTACAGCTGGTTAACCGTCCTTCATACGAGTAAAAGAAAATGTATTTTGCTCAGTTTTTAGCGTCACCCAACAAACATCACTAGAAGGTTACCGTACTTTTTTTTTAATCGGCGGCATACGTAGCCAGTCGCATCGCACGTAGAGTTACAGTAACACTGGAAATGGTTGTGTTGGTGGAGCCGCCGCGCCGAACACCGTCGAACCCTCAAAAATATCGAAATTCAAAAACTCAGAAATGTTTTTTTTTATTTATTTACCCGAAGAATATTTGCAAGCCTAAATGAGTAAATATCTCGTTTATTATATTCGGAAATAGGTAAAATTTGCAATCATTTAAAATTTGTATGCCTTTCTTTACCCCTTTCCAAGTCAAATTTCAAAAAATCTAGAAATTTGTTTTTAGATATTCACATTAAGATTACACACACCAAAAATCATGCTGAATCTTTATCTTTTATAGATAAATTCAAAAAATACGAAAAATTTAATGTTACCCATTTTTAACCCTTTAAACTCAGAACTTCAAAAAATTCTTTCTCGGTATGCACTTACAGCGCAACAAGAACCTGTATACGAGGAGTTCGTGTAGGAGATACTAAAAGAAAAAGAGAAGGAGGCGAGGGGGTGAGAGACAACCTCGGCTGGAGTCGTCGTCTGTCCGTGGGAACGTGTTAACGGGTGGGTGGTGGCGATGAAGGTCGGAGACTCTCGAGCCCCTGAGCTATTAAGACTGAGACCCGGCAGGTGTTCCCCTCGGGATTATTCCTGTTAGAGGCAGGCACAAAAGACCAAGACCCGGTTGCGGAGATGGGGAGGCCGGGAACGGCATAGCCGGGCCTGTCTGCCCACCCTCGTGGTTAGAGGCGAAGGCACTTCTCGGAGCTGTGTGATGCTTTAATGCGTATCCAGCTCCGGGAAGCAGGGGGAAAAAAAGAAAGTGTATACATCCACCGGGTTGGTCTAATGGTGAACCTGTCTTCGTAAATCAGCTGATTTCGAAGTCGAGAGTTCCAGCATTCAAGTCCTAGTAAAGGCAGTTACTTTTACACGTATTTGAATACTAGCTCGTGGATACCGGTGTTCTTTGGTTGTTGGATTTCAATTAATCACACATCTCAGAAATGGTCGACCTGAGACTGTACATGATTGCACTTCACTTATACTCATACATATCATCCTCATTCATCCTCTGAAGTAATACCTGACGGTAATTCCCGGAGTCTAAACAGGAAAAAGGAAGAACGTGTATACAAATTTTCATCAATTTATCTTCAGCAGTTTTTGCTGGGCGTTGATTATGATTCAGTCAGGACATCTCGTTTTAAAGATACATATATATAAATAAATTATTTCCTTTTAGTTTTATAAAAATTTCACTTGCACAGGAAAGAAAAAACAGACTTACCAGAGGAAATTCCTAAAAAAAAAGTTGAAGTAGGTAAATTTAGTGAAGAAAAGAATGAATATTTATTAAAAATACTGAAATTAAAACTTCCTGTTTTAAGACGACAGAAAAATAAAATTAAAATTAATAGCGAAAAGAAATAAATTATTCTGATTATCGGAATTTTTTTAAATTTTAAATAGTTCAACTACTTAAAATTATGAAATAAATAATATTATTAACTAAATAATATTATTAATTATATTATATTGTTATTATTTAGTAATAAAATTATTTTTATTTTTGCGTTACGATGATATTATTTATTTGTTACGTAAAAAATTCGTATACATTATATTAAAAAAAAAATACAATAAGGAAGGAATAAATCTTTCTGAAATTCCTTTCATAGAAATAACTGAAGAATTATTTTATTGACATAGAAGCTAAACGTATTAGTGAGAAAGTTACAACAATTAGATAGATTTTCTCATTAAGAACTATCTAGGATGAAATTTAGAAGATTTAAGGATTTTGTCGGTCCAAATGATACCATTTAAACACGAAATACAGTAATTTATTACTGAAACGATCAAACCAGTCAAATATGGTCTATTTAGTTAAGAGCTTCAATTCATTTTCGAAAGGGGCGAATCTTTGATTACATGCTTTGATGTGGATATAAAGGATTCCGCTATCGAAATCTATCTGATGATTAGTTAGTACAAAGAAAATGATTTTAAATGTTTTTAGAGATCAGGGTACCACAGTGTTATAAATTAAATTACACATCTATGGTTTAGAACACCTTATGTTTCATTTATAACTTTTACGTATTAATTTAAAAAACTGTGATTCCATGAAATTTTTTATTGAATGTAACATTAAATATCAGCCAAGTTAATTGCTTAAGTAACAAACATAGAAAATAGAATATACAAAAATAAGAAATAATGTTTTCCAGTTGTTAATTTTGACTTTTTAAATTCGGTTTTAAAATTAAAAAGATTTCAACGAATTACTAACTCATAATTTGTGGTCGTCTTTAAAAAAATTGAATTGTAAAGAATTGAATTAAAGTTTTATTTTTTTTCTCGTATTATTAATCGATTATAAAAATTGTTTAAACATTCTTTAATTTTATATTTTTATTATTTATTGTATATAACATTTCAAAAAAAAACCGCTGCTTGTAGAAAAAATAACCTTTCATAAAAATAAAAAAGTGTTATGAAAAAATTAAGAAAAAGAATGTTCAGAAACCCCGTTCAGAGGTTATAACTGAGCATGGAGTTAAGCTATTTGAAATGCATGAATAAGTATTATTTTTGCATTCCACATTCAAAAGTTCTTTCTACATTGTTTTCAAATGTAGATCCTAAATTAGGAGTACATTCGTGTTGACTTTTCAATCAGTTTTTTTTTAATTTTTAATCATGTGAAATTATTTTAAACGTTAAATCGCATCAGGTCGTACATTTAATAATGCCATCTTAATTATAATTTAATTCTAAGCAGTAATAATAATAACGAAAAAATAAAAAAAAATCCTTTTTTTAGACGGTGAAGCAAGGTCTTGTTTTCTCGAACGTTTCGTAATTCGCCTGTGTAAGTGTGTGTTAACGCCGTTACTAGCCATGTATTTTCCAATTTTTATGATATTTTGCAGTAAATTCCCTTGCTATCCGATAGAACAACGTATGTATGACAATCTTTCATGAAATATCCCATTTCGAACAACGATTGCTATTTTTCTTACTGGTGAGCGGGGTGAGCTACTGTAGAGGGGAGGTTCCGTTCCCAAGTCAACGCTGCTAACAGCCGAAAACATCATCATATCATCATTTATGATTCCTTCTACTCCAGTCATCTCTCTCACTATATCCATTCTGTAACGGCTACATGAATGAGCGTTGTATTTTAACGTGTAAGATATTATACTGTTTCCTGTTTTACACGATCCTTAAGCTTTTTACGTTTATCTCTGTGAGCAAATGTACAACATCGTTTCTTTCCGAGTGCAGTATCTTATAGTATCAATATGTTATCGTCTCTCAATAACACTATCTCATTTCTGTACAATGATTTGCGTTAAATTTACCTTTTACCGGTTTGCTTTCCGAGAACGTAATTACAGAATGCATCTAAATAAAAACAGAAAAATATTCAAAAACATGGAAATATAGTGTATCTTCCTGACACCAAACAGTAATAACAAACAGTGAACCACCCAGGAAGAGGCCACCCAGACCTATTTTATTGCTTCATATGTGACCTCTCAGACGGAGTATAATGGTGTCACCTTGGCGCCTAGAACTCGTATGGAATGTGTGGCAAATACTTTGTAGTGGTGTGGATGGTGGTGACCTGCCCCGTCTGATCATCCAATAGTGGCCTAAGGAGGTAATTACGTCCACTGAGGTCCTTGACGGCGTCAGTGGAATTGATGGATTGGTATGGGTGGTCGATCTTGCACGGGGTGCAGATTGTTGGACCAACTCGAAGTTGTTGGATGAGATGCCCTGGGCGGAGCCTATGCTTCGGTCGGGCTCAGTGCAGGTGGGCCAAGTGGTGGTCGGCGGCACCCGTGCCATGGACCTGGCCGGCGGGGTGGTGAATGTAGGTGGAATGAACTTTGGGGTGACAGCAGACTCCTCTGAGGGCGAGGATCGGCCAGTTATCCGTACGGTGAAGTCAGCTCGGCTAGTTCTGGCCGAGAACCCTAACGTTTGTTTCTGTGGTCCTCAAGGGAGGTCCAAAAAACAGTAATAATCGGGTTTCTGATAACAGTATTTGCAAAATTGCCAATTCAAATTATTTTTTAAATTGAATGTTTTACAATTAATTTTTAATTAACGTTCCACACTTAATTATAATCAGCAGTACTGTTTTGTACTTTATTTTATTAAAGTGATCTCTGCAAACTCAATTTGTTAAATTTATTACAAAACGATCGAAGTTTGCTGTTAACTATTAATATAGATTTATTTGTATTTACTTTTTTATTTGCATAAGCAATACTTTTTTCACTTTTTTTAATGATTTTTTTTCATTTCTTATCTTAGTAAATTGCCTTGATCAAAGTTATTTTTATATAAGCATCTGACTTGTGTGTGTATGTGTATATATTATTATTATTATTATTATTATTATTATTATTATTATTATTATTATTATTATTATTATTATTATTATTATTATATATGTATATATTTTTTTTATTATTAAATTTATCGAACAAGTCCTGTTGACATTTCTAAATTGATAAAGTTCTTTTTATTTTTGTTTTTTTTTTCTTGTTTTTTTTATTCAAAATTCAATCCTCTCCAAAGATATTAGCCGTAAAGTGAGTAAATAAGATATTCAGACCATTCCCCTTCTTTCTACACTGTTTTCCTCCATTTCATTTATATACGTTTATCTCACATACGAACTTCCCCACCAATCATGCTAAATGTTTACTTTCAACACAATTTTCTCTTCTCTACTCTTTATTTATTTCTTTTCAGTTAGATATTTTTCTCCTGCCTTAAAGTCTTTCTCTGATTTCTTTTTCAACTTATAACGAGTAAATTATATATGTATATTTATATATATATATATATATATATATATATATATATATATATATATATATCTACCCGATTTTTATTTTTACAAATTTTTTCTTATAATCAATAGGTATATCTCATAAATTTTTACTAGCGCCTTAATTTTGTTTGATTTTGACTTAAAACCGGTATAAAATACATAAAAATAGTTATAACATTACGCCTTTTAGTTTTTCTTTCATGAGAATAAACACGGTTGTATAATCGAATAAGGATAAAAACTTAGAAAAATTTCTTTTTTCTTTTTTTTTTTAAATTAAACTACACAAAATCTAATTAAAAAACAATATAAGGAGATAAAAGAAACTCATCGATCAAAATGTAATACGATAAATTACTGTTTAACCTGTAAGTAATTTCTATGCAATACGGATGAAGCATATACAAACAAGTTATTTTTTAATTGAATTTAAAAGATAAAAGAATTTGAACATTCTGTTTATACAACTAGTGTGAACAACTAGTTATTTTCTCTAAAAAGTAGTTCGTGATTAATTATAGTATATATATATATATATATATATATATATATATATATATATATATACATTCTAGTCTTTTAACTTAATGAGATTTGTCCAATCTTAATGTTTATTCAATTTTTTTGGTATAGTGTTAAATACTTTATTTAAACAAAAAGGCTTTTTGAGCATATTTATTTATTACAATTCGCAAACTGTTTTGCTATTTTATTTTCATGAGATTTATCACGTAGAATAGCCGTATAATGTTTTATCAATATAAGAAATTTTGTCGAAATATTTTTCTTTTAAATTGCTTCCGGTCAATTATTCAAATTTGATATGATTTTAATAAAAATTCAATAATGTTATATTTCAAAACGAGCTCAGTAAAATGACGAAAGTTGTATGCAAACTTATTGTTTTGTTCAAAATATCTCATTTTGAATATCTGGATTATTTTGTAGTTATTGATGCTACCAAAATACTCTTCTCTCTTCCTATATTTTTATTTTAGGCACACTACGTACTAAGCGTTCAATTTATGTTACTTACGAAAAATTAATTTTGTAATTCCAAGCCTGATCTAGATTCGAATACAGGGCGATTCATATGTAAGGGATAGACACTTTCACTAATCTACGAAGGTCGAGGTCTGTATAGAAACGAAAAAAATTTCAAAACCTCTGCTTTTGCTCGATACATATGACGAGTAATTTGAAAAATTTCACATTTGATTTTCTCAAAACTGGTCGTTTGATTTCAGCAAAATTATTACGTTTTGTGTTTGTGTGTGTGTGTAGTAATTTGAAACAAGAAAGTTTCAAATGAAAAATTATTTCCACATTCTTTTCTCAAAACTATTCCCATTTAGCCTTCTCTTAATCTAATTTTGACTTTGAATTTTCTTAAAATATTTTCTACATGATTTTCTCTTAAAATTATTCCTACTTTGACTTTTTCCTAAAATAATTATCACATAATGTTCTCTTAAATTACTTTTTACTTTGTTTTAATGAACCAAAGCCCATTAAAAACCTTATCCTTTGCCTTAAATACCATTACGAGTTTGTTGATAATTAAACCGTCTACAATATTCTTTGTTAATAATACCAATTAGTTTACAAAATTCAGTCCACCGATCAACATCCCAAACAGTTCAATCATTACCGAACCATAAACCAGATTTTATGTTGTATTTTATTCCAAGAAGTTCCACGGTAAGATTATTGGTAACATTAATATTCATTACCAATGCCATGCCTCTTTTATTTTTCAAAAGAAGATTTTTGGGAAAGAATAGATGAGAATTGTTCGTGAATCTAGTATCGATGAATAAACTGAAATAAATACAAAAATTGCCTTTCCTTTGAAATGTACTACGATTCTCCAACTTCTTAAATACTTACACAATACCCACACAGAAATTTAATAATACCAACAACAAAAAAATTAATAAAAATAAGAGAAAACAAGAAGTAGTTAGAAAATAAAATAAAATAAAATAAATTTAATTTATACTGTGATAATAATGGACTATGAGGACATCTTAAGCATGAATTATGAAGGAAAATTAAATGATGTATTACTTGATCAGATCAGTAGGATATTTATTTTTCGTTAATATTTAATAAAATTAATCTTAGTAACAATGAAATTACAAAAAGGTAATATCTACATATATGGGCTCGTGTATATATATATATATATATATACTATCAGTAAAAATTAAATGTTTACTCACCCATATTGTTCGGTTAACATTCACACAATGAGATTGAAATAGTTGTAAAAATTATTGAACTTGATACCAACATGAGACAACAATTGTTTAGTATTATTACGTGTTGTCCACGTACAAATTTTAAGCTACGAAAAAGCTCGAAATTTTTATTAACGAGGTTCAAAGTACACATAGCCTCAACGCTGTGATATCTCACCTCAGTCCAGTATTCCCGGAATTCACACACAATCGCATTCTGACTTTACATGATATCGATTAGTAAAAAAAAAAAAACAAAAAACAAATAAAGAATATTATTATCAATTCTAACGGTTTGTAATGACAATTTTTACACATGTTTTCTTGTACCTACAGGAAATTTTTACATAGAGATATTTTAATTTATAAACATTAGTTAGATAAAATTCATTTCATAAACTCAAACACATATTCGTAATTTTAATATAATTGGACAAAAAAAAATTATTTTTCAATATTATACTGTTCTAATTATCGGCTGGCGTTTTTTCTTTCTTATTTCCATTTTATTAAAATTGTAAAAGAGATTAGGGGAGCCGGATTCACCTTTACCATTTTGCTGTTATATTGTATAGGAAAGAGAGACACCGTATCGATCCACCAGCTGTCATCTACAGCACCAACATCTACAGCAGAGACCTCTCTCTTTTACTGTTTAGCCTCCTGAACCACCGTAAGGTATTACTTCAGAGAATGAATGAGGACGATAAGTATGAATGTGAATGAAGTGTAGGCTTGTACAGTCTCAGGTCGACCACTCCTGAGAAGTGTGGTTAATTGAAACCAAACTACCAAAGTAGGATGACCCCTACTGCCCTTACTGCGGCGACCCGGATAACCCCAGAACACATGGTGTTCTGGTGCCCGCAGTGGGTTGATTACCGCCTACCTTGCTCGGCGATTACCGGACCGCTCAGCGTGGAGAACATCATCGCCACCATGTTGCGAAGCTCCAAGAGCTTAGACACAATCGCAGGGTTCGTGGCGAGGGTTCTTCAGGAGAAGGATCGGGGGGCTCGGGGATGAGAGACAGCCCTCTGCGGAGCTGCCGTTTGCACGTGCTTGCACGAGTGGGCGGTAGTTATGAGGCAAGGGGACTTTCGCACCCCTAGCGAAAAAAAACGAGTCCCGGTGGGGATGCCCCACTCGGGGTGTCCCAGTTAGAGGCATTGGCATAAAGACCGAGTCCCAGCTCCCGAAGTAGGGACCCAGGGACGGCATATCCGGGCCTGGTGGATCCTACTCTGGGGGTTTGAAGCAGCCCCAAAGTGAGATCCGACCGGCGGGCCGAGACGTGGAGGCCCGTTAGAGTAAAGGACACTCCCCTGGGCTGTGTAATATTTAACTGCAAGATCCGGCCCGGGGGAGAAGAAGAAAAAAAAAGCTACCAAAGAACACCGGTATCCACGATCTAGTATTCAAATCGTATAAAAGAACTACCATTACTAGGATTTGAACATTAGAACTCTTGACTACGAAATCAGCTGATTTGCGATGACAAGTTATCCACTCAGCTTACAGCAGGGACCTTTTTTTTACCTTCGGGACCACCGTTAGGTATTGCTTCAGAGGATGAGATGAATTATTTGTAGCATGGATGAAAATGCCATGTCTGACCGGGATTTGAACCCGGGATCTCCGGATGAAAGGCCGAGACGCTAACAATCGTGCCAAGGAGGCCGGCTGCAGAAGGAACTTAGCAGATCAGAACTAAATTCATTGAATTCAAGACGGGAAATGATGAAGAAAAGGGCTAAGTAACGGTATGCAAATGATTTCGAACCGCAAAACTAAATCAACTCCATCCTGAATAAAAATGATCAAAAACCCTCAGGAAGTGGACTCACATTTCTTCTAAAATTTCTAGTAAGTTGCATCCAATAGGAACCTTAGGAACCAATAGGATTACCTTTGCATCCAATAGGAATTATTAATCAATGATTTTTCGTTGACCACCTCATGAGTAAACATATACTGCAACAAAGATTTCATTTCCTTCAGAAACTAAACTGACAACCGTATGAATACAGTGTTCTTCCTAAAGGAATAACCGTTTGTGTTATATCAATTTTTGTAAAATATCAATTGTAATGCCTGTGGATATATTGAACAACATATTTATATGCAGTTTCAGTTTTCAATACATTTCATTAGAAGCGTTTAATAATAAGATTTCTTCTCGAGTTTCTACGTATGGTTGATACTAATAGAGTATCAACAGGTATAATTTACTTGTAGTTCCGTTACACGGGAAACTAAAATATTTCTCTTCATTGATTGAAAGAAAGTTCCTAAAATAATAAGGCATTTATTTTACTTCAAGTTTCCTCTCTATTACAGGTGTAGTTTCTAATAATTATAACAAAAATAATAAATAGTGGTAATGTATTTCCAAATTTACTAAATCAATAAAAAATTACGTTTTTATTAACTTTGTTCAAGTTAAGTGCCAGACCTGAAATAAGCAATTAAGTCATTTTCAAAATTGACAGAGCCATTTTCAAGAATAACCATTATATTATGCCAGGCTTATTTTGGAAAAAAGAAACGAAGAAGGTTTCACCTTAAATATTTCAGTAGTCGGAATATTTAGTTATATTCAGCTTATCAAACTCACCTAAATGCAGAAAATATGCGTCCTACAACATTTTTACTTTGTTCACTGTAGGAAATCTGTGAGAAAGCAGCCTTCATTGGTAATTGATATCAGCTCTATTATACCTCGAATACGTTACAACTATAAGAAGAATTAGTGAAAAAAAAAAATAGTTTAGAACATTTCTTTCTATGGTGAAACAGTTATTTTCACGACTTAATTACAGCAAGGAAGTTTATTAATTTCCTTTTTTTATAGTTTTTAACAATTTTTGTTTCATATCAGCTAAATCTAATCGATTTGTCTGAAAGGAATATTGTTTACGTAAGGTGTACTTAGTAAATTCTAAATTATCTTTTGTCAATATCGAGCCTCTTGGTAGCTGATGATAAATTATATATTTTTGAATAATTTATAGTTAATCTTAAATAATAATTTATTATATTAAACCAATTTATATTTTATCAAAAATTAATTCAATCGTATCCTATATAGGATATAAGCTATACCTTCTTTGAGAAGTTGTTTGCCCTTGATAACACGATGAGTATTACAATTTGACTGCTTGTCGGGACAGCGATGAATGTGTATGTTTATAGATTTTTGTTTGCGATTAGGCCAATATGTCAGTATTCTAGTAACGCATACTCAAAAGAATATTTTTGATGTCTCATATACTTACAATAAGTTTCTTTAATAATTCGTTTATACTTTCGCTATAGCCAAAAATAATTTATCAACAACATAAAATTTAATTATAACTTATTTTTCATAACTGAATTTTTTTATTATTAAGGAAAACATGGTAGGATTAAATTTTATTATTACTATATAATATAATAAATATTCAAATTAGTGGTCTGGAAATCGTAGAGAACTAGAAAAGATTAAAAGGTTCTCAAGTTCGATCTGTATGTTTTTTTTTCATTGTTGATTAAAGCCTAACTCGTAATACATGCGCCGATTTTAATGATTTTTATTATTTTTAAAATTTCCATAATCTAATAAAAATGTTTTCAACAAAAAATTGTACAGTTTACATAATCCATTGGATTTATTATTTTTTACTACTTGCAGTCTGATGGATTGTTAAAGATTGATGATGTAGCATTTTGTCATAATAATATTTTAAGTATTTTCAAAAGTATAAAAACGTGGTGGAAAAAATTATAGGTAAAAAGATATTCTCACATTCCAGAGATTCATAACTCACGATCTATATATAGTAGTTACTTAATATCGTAATCCTTTTTATTTTTCTCTACATTAAGATGCAGGCTTCTATCCTTCTTGTTTCTTCTTCACCATTTTTTCTCAAATGAGATTATTTATTATTAAGCATTTTCATATTTAAAAAAAAAATTAAAACGAAAAATTTTAAAGAGAAATTAAAAAAAAATATTTTAATCACTTAACGAATTCATATCAGCAGCACATGGTACGCATAATCATTAGCTGCTGTATTTGAGTTTCCATGCTGCTGTTTTATTCATAAAGAGGAATTTATTCTGCACTACATTAATAATCGCGCTCTACAATTCATGCCAAAATGAAAGTCCAAAAGCACAAGGATTTGCAAAGTAGTTCAATCACCTACAGTAAGTCTACCTAAATTTTGTAGGCATAGTTGGTTATTGTGTAGTAGTTCATTTTATTTGTCAATGTTAGTAAGCGGGTGTAGTGGTAAAATATAATGGAAAGGAGAATTCTGGGTAGATCTTGGTTGATTACTCAACCCAGATCTTGGCAAAAAAACTTTTCTTTTAGGTTTTCTGGTTTTTATTTTATTTTATTCTTTGAAACTTTCTGTGTACAGTGATATAATTACTTTTCATAAATTTTGATGCTTTAGTGCAAAAAAAATATTTTTTTTAAAGTTAGTGATAAGGGTAAAAATGTTAGGAAAATTGATCAAAAATGTGGATTTTCAAAGACTTTTTCTCAGCTTATATAAGTGATAGATAGCTCATTTATGAACTGGCTAAAAGTTCGTTCTTTCTTCTTTTAGATTCACTACTTGACCACTGAATTGCGTTAGTTTAAGGTTTGTTTGAATAAGTTTTGTTTTGCCGGCCTCCGTGGCGCGATTGATAGCATCTCAGCCTTTCATCTAGAGGTCCCGGGTTCGAATCCCAGTCAGATATGACATTTTCACATGCTACAAAAATTGTCATTCATATCATCCTCTGAAGTTAAACTAACGGTGATCCCGGAGGTTAAAAAAAAGTTTTGTTTTATGGTTGGAATAAACGGTTTTTGGAAGTTGTTGGTGTGTATTTGTTGATGTATGTTATTATAAATACTATATTGTGAAATAATAACCTAATTATGGAACCACCTTCAGTATTTCAAACATTTTACTCAATAAGAACACGGTTTCTGTAAATGTAAATTCTAGGTTAGGCCGTGGTTTTGTGAGTTGTAAATTTTTGGAAATCGTTTGAATAGAAAAGGTAAACATTCGTTTTTATATTAAGGTGTAAGTTTAATTATTTTTTCAAAAAGAAAACTACATTTGAGACTTAGAAACATAAAAGAAGAAGAAAACAAGCAAGAAAGTGAAGAGGTAGCTTATGGAGATGGACAGTTTTATTTTCTGGCGATAATAAAAAGATGTTTTTTCTTTGTGGATTAATTACGGAAAATTAAAATTTTTCGTTTTAACATTTTCATTAGATCATAACATCACTTGTATTTTTTAATGTTAAGCATTTAAAAAAAAAAAAAAAAAAACATTTTTTAATAATTTAAGAATAGCCCTATTAAATTATTGTAGTATTGTTATAACTGTAATAACTGTAGTATTGGTTTTCAATTCCTGCATCTATAAAATATATTAGTTATCCTAGAACACAGTAAAAAGAGATAATATTTCTTTTTTTTAAATAAAAATATATAGCAAATTAAAAAAAAAAGAAGTATTGCTAAAATAGAATACTGTTTGTAGATTAGAGTTTTTCCAGCAACTTGATGTAATATTTTTAATTTTATCTCCATTTGAAATTAAAATATTCTTACTTTTTTTATGATTACTCATTTACTTTTACGCTACAAATTTGTACATAAAAAAAAAATAGAAAAAAAAAATATTAAAAAAAATTTAAGTTATAGAAAATTTCGAATCTGATTGATATTCAAACACTAAAATTTTAGATGAAGGGATTAAACCACCAGTAAGGGGTAGATATGAAACCCATCGGTCTACTGGTGAACGCGTCTTCCAAAATTAACTGATTTAGAAGTCGGGAGTTCCAGCGTTCAAGTTCTAGTAAAGTCGGATATTTTTACACGGATTTGAATACTAGATCGTGGATACCGCTGTTCTTTGGTGATTGGGTTTCAATTAACCACACATCTCATGAATGCTCGAACTGAGACTACATTTCATTTACACTCATACACATCATCCTCATTCATCCTCTGAAGTACAGGGTGTCCCATATAAAACGTAACCCATCAATCACTCCTCCATGAAATTTCAAAAGTCAAGCTTACTCCCCTACTCGTTACTGAAATGGACTCGTCCAACATCTGAACATCGCGGCGACGCAGTAGAACACTACCGATAGTAACAACAATGCAATCATAACGTTCAGTGTATTGCTAGAGACAAGATGGTGTTTTCCCTAGATTAACGAGTTTTCATTGTTGAGTCGTACTTCAGAACGAAATCAGCGGTTGCAGTGCAAGATTTGTTTCCCCATAAGTACCCAGATAAACCAGCTCCTAACAAAACATCAGTATTAAGGTTAGTCGCAAAATTTAGAGAGACCGGTTCTGTTAATAACAAGGAACACAAAAGATCTGCGTCAGTGTTGAATACAGATACAGTCACTGAAATCAAAGAACGATTAGTAGCCTCGCCAAATAAATCGATCAGACGTTTGTCTGCTGAAATTAATTTGTCTAAATCAACTGTTCATCGGGCGACCAAACAATTACAATTACGACCTTATCGCATTCAAACGGTTCATCAACTTCTTGAGCCCGACAAAGAAAAACGGCTACAATATTGTCAACGGTTCCGTCGATTTCTGCGTGAGGGAATTAATGTTATGGATTCGTTATTTTTCACAGATGAAGCACGGTTTCATTTGGACGGCTTCGTAAACAGCCAAAACAGTAGAATTTGGAGTGCTGAAAATCCCCACGTTTATCAAGAAAAACAATTACACCCGCAGAAGTTGGGCGTGTGGTGCGCGATATCGCGGAAGAAAATAATCGGTCCTATTTTTTTGGAGTACACTATTAATGCAGAACGATATCAGGATATTTTATTTCAGTTCATTGGACTCTTGGAAGAGGAAGACAGACACTGCTGGCTACAACATGACGGTGCGACATCGCACTACGCAGGTTCAACTTCTGATTTCGTTGAGGAATTCTTTGGTAATCGTGTTATCGGTCGAGGCTTGTGGCCACCAAGATACTCAGATTTGACTGCGGCGGATTTTTTTCTATGGGGTTACCTCAAAGAAAAAGCCTACAGCAACAAACCACGATTGAAAGTCAATATTGTACAAGCTGTATTAAATATCCAGCCACAAACTTTGTAAAAAGTTGCAAGAAACGCTATAAAAAGAATTGAAGCTTGTATTCAAGAAGATGGCGGCCACTTCCAATATTTACTCTAAATGTAAGATAATGGATGATAATAATAAAAATTACATTTACATTTACACATGCCTTTTTATTATTTCAATACCTACCAATATAAGGTTGGGTTGCGTTTTGTATGGGACACCCTGTATTATCTGAAGGGTAATTACCGGAGGCTAAACAGGAAAAAGAAAAAAAGGGGCAGGTATGAACTTTGTTTCAATGAGAATATTCACTGATTCTGTTAAGTTTTAAAGGAGTTGTGAAAATTTAAAGAAAGTCAAATGCTTCCTAGCGTTTGACCTTTTTTATCTATAATTTCATTCATATAACTTTTTTTTATTGTTAAATGTGCATACAAGTGAATAATTGTGGTCTTAATAATAATAATCCCTCCCCTTTTCGTTCCGATGTAGAGTAAAATGAGTTTCTTTAAAACTTGTAGCCCAGTTACAGCAATCATTTTAACAATGAATTATTATTTTATCAATTATTTATTTTACAAATTTACTTTTGTCGTCACACACAGAAACATTTTATGTTACCACAGAAACAAGTTCAAAACACAATTATTTATTTTATTTCATTCATTATATTTTTTTATGTTTGTTAATTGAAAAATGGATTCGGGTTTAATAGTTTTTCTTAAAGATTTTAGTTTAATGTTATGCAAAAGTATATTCAACTCAGTATTGTATAGCTACAGTGTTTGTTACGTTCAATCAAATTTATTTAAAGATGACGAATGGAGTATTATCAAAACATTTATAATAAGCATTGCTCTCATGCATTTAATCTCTTACTCCGACATTTAATTATTGTTATTGCTATCATAATTTTTAATATTATTATGAATTATTCCAAAATATTCTCGTAATACAGAACGTTAATCAAAAATTTAAACATAATAAAAATTTATTTGACGACTAAAATGTTTTGAGGATTTCATTAAATAGAAAATTACTTATTTTATCAAAGAAGTTGTTTCTTAAAGGGATTGCATTTTCATGACTTTTGAGCATTCTAATTCGAAATCAATGAATTTTTTATATTACATAGAATTCTTAAATTCAATCTGAAATAAATATTTTATTCATAAGTTTGGTAAGTCATTTATAAAATCTTACTACTTTAATGAAATTTCACTAATTTTTACAAAACGGAATTTGAATTTAATACTTGATCATTGTATAAAAGAAATAAGGTGGAGTATTTTCAATAATTTATAGTTTTAATTGTTAGATTTACGAAACAATTGTATTTACTTCAATAAAAATTAAATATTTCTTTAAAAAAATCAAAAATTATTTCAAAAATTTACATATTAGTTTATTATAGCATTAACATTATGGATAAGTAATGCAGCCTTATAAATTACCAAGTAACTCGGAAAAAGCGTAACATGAGTAACATGAGCAGACATCGTTGTCTGATAAAGCACTAGTAAATGAGTAATTATTACTCCAAAATAATTCATTCCTTGTAACTAACACACCCTTTAAAATTCAACTTGTATACAGCATTCTGAAAATACATTAATTCGTAAAACAAAGTTTTATAGTTCTAGATAAACCGTAACTGGTTTCAAAACAACCGCTGAAGTATGTATTAATACTTACGTGTATTATCCTACACAGTTTCAAAATTGTTGCAGTAAAAAGCATGTTTGTATAACTGTTAGAAATTATAACAAAACCTTTTTAATAATTTATTGATAAATAAATTTTAATTGAAAATAATAACCAGTGTCAGTTCATTAAACGAAAAATGTTTAATGCAAACTGTTGTTCAATACTAATTATTTATGATATTACGAGTATTATGTAATATTAACATAATTTCAATATTTTCAATATTATTACAATTTATTCCAGTTTAGATCGTGTCGAGTTATTTAATTTTATTCGGGAGGAAATCAAAACTGGTTTTTTAATCTGGAGCGACTCACGTCTAGAATTTTTGCCATAACTTCGTTATTTATGAACGGATTTAAGCAAATATTATTTTTTTGTCATAAACTTCTTAACATATTTTATATTACATAACATTTAAATAAAACAGTGGCTGCGATGATATTAACAACTTAAAAGTTTACATGCCCGCCATTTTGAAATGAATCGGTTTATAATTTTTATACACGTAAACCTCTTGGTACTCTAGCAATATACAAATTTTCAACTCGATATGATTAACCAATCCAGAAAAATACAAAATGGCGTATATCTGATAAACTAAACGTTTCCGGACGAATGAGATTTTTTCTTTATTTCGATGTGGAGGACCATCCCGTGAATTCTTGAAACGGTTTTTATAAACACTCTGTATATATACACATATAGTGTGTCCCATAAAAAGATATACTCTTTTGATTTAGTATCATTTGCCCATTTTCCCACAGGTTCTATTGAAACTTTACAGACCTTTTAACGAAGGTCCTAAAAAATTTTGGGAAAATATCCTCCTTCTAGGATTTATACAAACAAAATGGCGGCTTTCAAATAAAAATATCAATTTCAGATAAACCACATTTTTATCCATTGCAAAACAGCTGGTAAAAAACAGATGAAGTATTATAAACAGTTGCTCAAATTGAATAAAAGAAAAAAATAATTAGTCATAACCTTAACTAAATTAACTGTTTTTAATTATTCTAGTTGTAATTATCTCTTTTTTTAATCATTTTTGAGATTTACTCAACGCCATATATATATATATATATATTCCAATTCCTAATGTGTACATTACAATCTGCTCAATCTGTGAACAATAAGCACCCCAGGGCTCAGTGATATGTGAAAGATATGTATATGTAAATGATTTGTCTATTCTTGTACAGATTAAAGCTAATCATTCCTGAGACGTGAGCTTAATTGAGCCCCAACTACCAAAGTACCTCGTTATGCACTATATAGTATTCAAATCCGTATAAAAGTAAATTACTTTTACAAGGATTTGAACCTTTGACTTCAAAAATCAGCTGTTAAACAACTGGTTTTATGACGATTTACCACTAAACAAACCCATGAGTTACCTGTAGTTTAACAGTATTAAATTTAACACAATAAATTTGGTAAAAACAAACTATTGTAGGAACAAATATAACATCAGTTGGCGATATTATTTGATTAGTTAGCGTTCCATACTGAAGAGATTAACCTTTTTAAAACGGGACCATTAATGAAAATGCTACCAGGAAAAGGTAACGATGAAAGTGCTAATAATTATTTACAAAAGATCATGAATAACAGATTCTACTAATCTGGAAGGATTTTAATTAATAGTTATAAAGTTTTTAATTCATTTCGGTTTAAATAAAAATAAAAAAAATGGCGTTATTGTGAGTGATATAGACAAATTTTAAATACTTGTGATCAGGTAGACTTTTTGTCTGAATTTTAATTTATTATTTTTCATTCTTGTAAGTCGTACGGACCCCTCTTCTTTTATATATCCGTGATTACTTTAATTTTGTTTATTAATTTTAATTTTTCATAGTTTATACTCTCCAAAATTTAGAATGAATAAACGTTTTTAAGAAATGGAATTTCGCGTTTTTAAAAGTTTTGTCGTTAAAAAATTTTTCTTTACAATTCTCACGTTAACTTACAGCCTTGTGCATGCATTCAGCTGTACGACGAGATGTTCTTGAATATATTTTCATCATTTTTTATTACAAATTTAAAAATATTGAGTTGTTTGGAGTACGGTACTTTTAATCAGTTGATATAATTCCTCCGGTTAATTTTATTTTTTAGAAGAATGTACGATCTCATTTTACCCTAGTATTTTAATAATACTTTTATAAGTATTTTATTAATACTTTATATTATAAAGTATTAATAAAATACTTTATTAATAATATAAAATATTTTATTAATACTTTATATTATAAAGTATTAATAAAATAAAGTATTATATAAAATATTATAAAGTATTATAAATCTTTATAATATAAAGATTTAAGCATAAAATCACATATGTAAAGGTTATAAAATCATATGAAATATTTTATTACATATTTCATTTCTCAAATAATCAAGCCCTCAAATAATCAGATTTCAGTTTATATTAAAATTTTTCGTATGTAGTTGAATGAATTACTGTATAACATATTTTTGCCTTTACTTATATGTTGAATATGAAACGTGATAAATCTATTTAACAATGAAACGACTCGTTGCTTTATAACTTTACAAGTGTTCGTGTATATACATATATTAGTCTCGGTCAAATGATGACATACTTTTTCACATATTGCAGCAAGTTTTCATATACCATTTACTTGTATACAATTCTACTATTCTAAAAGCAACAAGCTCTCTCCATTTTTATAACTTTTTATTTTTAATTTCTTTATCGTAGAATATCTAACAGTTTTATATTCCTAACTTTTTTTTTAATTTTACAATAAAAATTACTTTTTAGATCAATGTTTTTAACTGATAAACAAACAACAAAAATGTAATAAAACGGAAAAATATTCTGTACTTTAACAGTATTATTTTTAATGTTAAAATATTTTTAAAAACTCACAGTAATAATTTGATTGGTGCAAATAAAAATTGGAATGACATTATAATACATAAAACTGTCATTAATGTAACGATAGTCTTCTCTCTTAAATTTAATATTTTTTATTCTAAAAACCTTTTTATTTTAAAAATAAGCAAAAGCGCTCATGAAAATTTAAGCTCTTGTCGGGAATCGAACCCAAAACCAGGTAATCAAGAATTATGTAATGCTATTCATCCTGAATAAATCATTATTTAAAGTATTTTTTTTTTTTTATTTTGTAGATAATTTAAACTTCAGGAAAGTTAATTCCCATTAAGTCTAATTCGCTTGGGTTGCTCTGGCGTTGGGTTGCTCCTGAGAGGTTAGAGGCGAGGCACCTCCCAAGGCCGCGTGATGCATGATTGCAAGTACAGTCCTGGGAAGCTGGAAAAAAAAAATGTAATGGGAATTTTCAAAGTAAAATGAAAATTGGATAATTTTTAAACTAGATCTGCGTTAGAATAGAAAAAAAACTTTTCCTTCTTTCACTTACGATCCATTTTTTTTATGTTCAAGCGTTAATCAAAATCAAATGGAGCTAATTCGATAAAACCTTTTCTATTGTATATAGAGTGATTCAAATAATAGGTTTCAGAACTATTTTTAACAGTTATAGAGGGTAAAAGACGAGATTGGGATTGAAATTCACACAAACACGTATAATATAAATATATCAGTTAAACAAAACTTGCAGAGAATTTGATTCAGAGTAAAATACTATGAATACCTACATTCTTACTTTTTTATTTTGTATCTGTGAACTGTATTCATTCCATATTACTCAGAATATTTTCTACAATTCTTTTTTAAACTCTTACGAATATATTACCCGTTTATCAAATTTTCTTAAGGAATAATATTTTTTATGCCAATATTGTGTTTTCCAACCCAAACTTTTTGTTTATTTCGAATTTCTCGAAAACTACTAAAAATACAGATCTGGGACCTATTTTGAATTTTTCTGGTCAGATTTCATGTAAAAACCACTAAATTTATCTCTTAATTTTGACTTAATTTTACCAAGGGGGCAGAAAACTAGTCGAAATCTCATACCAGTTGACACTCGTTATCGAAGAATTTCTGAACATATATTTATGTGAACTTTCTTCTTTATTTTACCAATGGAACATGTCCTGAAATCTATATTTTTTTTTATTTAACCTCCGGGACTACCGTTAAGTATTGCTTCAGAGGATGAGATAAATGATTTTTAGCGTGTGTGAAAATCACATGCCTGACCGGGATTCGAATCCGGGACTTCTAGATGAAAGGTCGAGATGCTACCACTCGGCCACGGAGGCCTGCTCCTGAAATTTGTTAAATTCTTCGTGAATTGCTCTGTAGAATAAGCTCCTCTGATAGTCTTATTGTAAGTTTTCCAAATATTTACATTGAGAGATGTTTTAAATAAAACATTTATTATCTCTGAGGACTTATCTTTGGCCCTGCTTTCTTAAGCCGAAACTTAAAGAACTTCGGACTTGTCTAAAATTTGTGCTTTTTTATTAAATATGTTGTCTACATGGACGAATTTAAGTTTTTTATCATTATTCCATAGAACTGAACTATTAGAATAAAATTAAAAAAGTAACTTGACTTTATTCTACACATGGATATATTATTAAGCATTTAGGCGAGTAAAAAAAAAATGATTGAAAAAATTGTTAAATAAAAAAAGTAGATTAAAAAACGATTTGAACAACTTTTAAATAGGAAATGTGAGAATAATAAATATTTCGTTATTCTAAAGAGCTTTACTCGATGCTGTGTAATAATCTCTATTTTAAATAGTTTATCTCCATCCTTTTGATTATTTTTATAAAACGTTGGTTACCCGCTTTTCCATTCTTATGAACGAGTTGTTTTGTAGAAGCAGCATTTTGTGTGTTATTTACCTTTTAAATAAAAATGAAATTAAAGTTTTATATATATATATATATATATATATATATATATTCTGCCTTACTATAAATTTAATTCTTTTATTAATTTTCTTTTTTGGGGGAAATTATCTAATAGTCCAGTTGCAATTTTCTTATTACCTTACAATCTTTCAAACGAGATTTATATATTCGCGTAGACGATTTGAAAGTAGCCATTTTTTTTGGTGTGGTAATCTATCTTAGTCGTTGTTGCGTACTGATATCCATCTGATATTCAAAGTATTTTACGCAGAATTTAAAGAAAATTAATTTTTGAATACTTATGTTAAAAATCATATTTGTACCATTCAAGATACAATTGGCTCATGCTAAGTAGTAGAACTATTTACGTTTTTTCATGCGTGTAGTTTACCCCATATTTTAAGTAAAAATAAACGTATTAATTTATAAATAAACAATTTTTCTTCAAATTTTTACTTTTTGAAATCTGTTTATGATTCAGGATTGGTTAGTAATAGGTTACTTTTATTTTTAATTTGCCCCTTCCACCCGACTTTAAGAAGTTAAAATTTAGAGAAAAATTGAAACTTATTTTTTTGTGGGGGGGGGGAACTAATTAGAAAGTATTGTAACGGATGACCAAACTTGCACAGTGGAAAGTAAAACAAGAATATCAAGAAGTAATCAGGCATTTAATAAGAAGGAAAGACTGCTGTGTGGAAAGTTAAACTTAGCGTTAAGGAAGAGATTAATAAAATGTTTTATTTGGCGTGTAATGCTGTATGGAGCAGAAACGTGGACGATGTGAAAGGCAGCAGTAAACGAATTGAGGCATTTGAGATGTGGGTGTGATGCAGAATGATAAATGTCAGATGGCAAGACCATATTATAAATGAAGACGTATTAAGGAGAATTGGAGAAAATGCTAAAAAAATGCTAAAATTGGAAAATGCTAAACGTGATTGAATATAGGAAAAGGAACCTAGGACAATGTATGAAAAGGTGGATGCGATAGAAGGCTTGTTGAATGGAAGGAAAGGAAGAGGAAGCAAAAGATTTCAAATGGCAGATGAGATTATGGAAAGGGAAAAATATGCTGAATCAAAGAGGTTAACAAAGGATAGAATAAGGTGGAGTGCAACAGCCGTGATAGGATCTGCCTTAAAGGCAGAACATTATGAATGAATGAATTTTTTTGAGGGAGGATTATGGGTATAGACTGCTATCGTCAGTAGCCTTTTTCCCAAATTTTCCACCCTGATAAAGAAAACTAGTAATTATTTAAACTTCACACTTAAAAATAAATATTTTGGTGTTTAAAAATTACAAAACGCACATTTAGAGTATAAAAAATAATAAAACAATCGTCTTGACATTAAACATATCAGATTCGTTTATCGCCTAGGTTTTCTGTTAGGTCATTCTTTTAGGTAGATTTCATAAGAAAGCTACCTATTTTAATGGGTACCATGATTCGACTTCCGGAAAATTTCGACATATCTTCGCGTTTCATATCTCCCAGACCCCAAAACCACCGTCAGCTCAAAAGTTACATATTCATGATAACTGCCGTAATCTTGCGCCAATCACTTTCAAATTGTTCCTTAAAAATAACTCTTCCCAACATCTCGGTCGAGTGTTAACCGCCAAAATTGGACCGTGAGGGTGGAAATGGAGGGACTTTTTCGAAAAAAATAAATATTGCTATAACTTTCTTATCAAGTAAAATATCGAATTCGTTTAAATTTCCTGCTATTTTTTGGATAAGGGCCTAAAACTTATATAAGTAAAATCTTTTGATATCACCAACAACTGGCCCAGGAGGTTGAAAAATGGGATTTTGAAGGGAAAAAAGAATCATACCTCTCTTAATAGGCTCAGAATCAAATCAGTTTAAAGTGGTCGTAAGTCCTCTAAAATTACCTAAAACTTTGGTCTGAAACAAATTTTGATATGAACAACCCTTACGGTAAGGGACGATCAAAATGTTGCTGGAATTGTAAGAATATGGGGGGCTTATATGCTAAACATGTGAAACTTTTTTCATATGCAACCATTGTCGTATTGAGTAAATTTGAAATTTTTCTTAACTTTAAGATGGAAATCTTTTTTATCCCCTACTTAGCACCGATGAAATCTACCTCCGCCTTCCGGCGTGCCGAAAGGGATTTTTTTACTTCTTTTCTCCATTCTTCTGACGAATTCCATCTCGGAAGACGTGTATTTGATACCTTGGAGATGGAATCTTAAATTTGAAAATAGCGGTAATTTGTAAAATTTGTTAATTTGTAAAAGTGTAGCGCACCCCTTTTTCGTTACGACAATTTAAGATAAGCTACGTTAGTTCCAGACCGAAGACCTGTTATTACCCAAAAGTTAGTTATAATTGGTTGGATCTGTGACGCTACAGAAAGGAACAAACATTAAATCACGCTTTAATTTTTATGAACCTAATAAATACTCAGGCTGGTATAAAAAAAGTCAAATTACAAGAAACATTTCGACTAAGTAATTTCTATATATATGTATATGCTGTAGACGAAATGTAGTGTAAAGTTTGAATTTATGTTCCTTAAAAAAGTAGATCAAATTAGGTAAAACGGAAACAGATGGAGGTTTCAGATATCAATATAATGAAATTTGTACTAATTGAATTACGCAATACCGGTCAATACGTATTTCCTCACACTACATCGAGTTTTTATGTTCTACTAACTTCATTTTTCGTAGTTTTAAGAGTTAAAAGTTACTTCGTTCCTCACGTAATTTAAAATCAGAAAAGTATTTTGGTTTACCTTTGATCATAATCTAATCCATCATTATTTTGAGAAAATTTAGGATTCCTCTAAACTTTTTTTTTAATTTCTTTCAGAAGTGTTTTTGTTTTTTTTTTTTTGTTTTTTAATAAAATAATTGTATTTTTAATAAACTTCAAATAATCTTTTTTTATTGGTTCTGAAGAACGTTTATACAAATTTTCATCAATAAATAATATTAAATGTTTATTAGATAATAAAGATGTGCAGTTTTTTCTTCATCATAAGTGCACTTTAAATTAGTAGGTTAAAAATTAAGCACACTATTTAAAGTATTATCCCAGTACTTATTTTGTTTCATTTGTGATATTTCTTCATTCCTTAAAGAAAGGTCCATTTTATTTTAAAAGTTCCCAAAGTCGCGGAATAATGAATAAATCAAAATAAAATTCGGTTAAGATAGAGGTAGAAAATCATATTTGAATACATACGAATATTAACGGTGTATGTTTTTGGAATTTTTTTATCAAAGTTAGAGGTGATTATCGAAATAATCGTTTATAAAATTACTTTTTTCAGTTAATATTTTGTTTTTTCTTTCATGGAAATCTCTATTACTTGAAAAAATATTTTACGTGTAATTAAATTAAATTTAATCATAAGAGTGTTATTTTTATCTCATTCACTGATGCAAAATTAACTATTCTACTAATTTTACAGTTTGTGAAAGGTAATAAGAGTATTGGTTTGGTGTACCAATGATGTAAATATATAAAACTGAAGAATTCAAATTAATTGTATTATTTCCCTTATTATTTTAAGTTATTTAACTGAAATTTAAAATATATATTTAAACTACCATTTCCCGTCGCCGCTTTCCTCTCGAAATATATAATCAGAATTACAAACATTAATTACCATCACAATGTTATTAAATCTCATAAATTATGATTCAACAGCGTTAGCATAAAATAATAAAAATATAAAAAACAATTTATTCTTTTTACCCCTTAAAATACTAAAATTCAAAAACCCCGAAAATGGATTTTAGATACCTATTTGAAGAGTATTTGAAAGCCCAAATCAAGAGAATATCTCGTTTAGTACAGTTGGAATGGGAAAAGTTTTCAGCCATTATTCGATATATTTTTAACTTTCTTCACCCCTTTCAAGGCTGGGATTTCAAAATATCTAGAAATTTGTTTTTAAATATTCACATGAAGATTAAACATATCAAAATCAAGCTGATATCTTTGTTTTTTACAGAGAAATTAAAAAATAGCAATATTTTTTGTTTCCCCCTTTAAACTCGGAATTTTAAAAATCGTGTGCACTTACACCGTAAGAAAAGCGTGTATTCAAATTTTTATCATATTATTTTCAGTAGTTTTTGCTGGACGTTGATTTTGAATATATCAGGACATGTTTTTTTTTATATGTCGATTATGTGGTATCAAAAGCAAGAGTTTCATTATCTGCCATTGCAGCAGAGTTATTTGCAGCAGAGTAGTTCAATCGATATCAGCGACTGAGATGATATACGTACCAATTAATAATTTTAAATAATATTTTTAATTATTTATTAAACGTTCTGATGAATCAGAGATCTCTGCGGAATTATTAAGCATAGAAGAGAAAACAAAGCATCATGTGAAAAAATAATTTTATAAATAATTTATTCTGAAACTAATGTTTAATTTGGTTTTAACAGTTTAAAATTGTAAATTTAAAAAAACGGCATTAAATTTTTTAATTTCTCTGTTCTTGAAACACCATAAAGGATTTTGCAATCAAAGCTGTTATAATTGTATACTTAATTAAAAATAATTACTTTCATTAAAAAATGGTTATAAATTTTTTTTAGAAAAATAATCTTTGCGTAATAAATCATAAGAAGCATTAGCGAGATTATACTATCATAAGATATGAAGACAACGTCATACATAGGAACAGATATACAAGGAACGTGTCAGCCACTATTTCACCTGTTTGCAGAGTTATAGCGACTACTGTTATCTGTCATTTGTCAAGCAGCGAGCGACTGTTGACAGCAACTACGATAACGGAGAAGGTAGAACCAACTACTAAATGATATCATCATCAACTGACCAACTAACGGTAGTTATTGAAGTTTATGGGAAGGGGTAGATTGACAATTCTATTAAACCAAACTGCTATCAATATTGAATTTTACCAATCATTCCACTTTCTTTTCAGAAAAAAAAGAAAAACACGTTAAACATTTCAGCCGATATCCTAAGTTATAATGCTAAAATATTGTTGCTCATTGAAGAAAAATGAAAAGAAAACCTTGCTTTTTATTATTATTACCTTTTTTTTTTATTTAAATTTCTTTTTTAGACGTCATTCTCAATGAAAATTGTCTGAAATGTTTGTAGAACTAAACTGAACTCACAATTTGGTGGGTGACGTTTGATAGGAAATCAATAGAACTTCGTTTTTTTTTCTCTTCCGTTATCTCTTGAAGAGGATGTCCCTTGCCGACGTTCCCATTACCTTTATATCCCTTAGATTCCCTCCTATCGCCGTAACTTCTACCATCTGTCCACTACTTTGACAGTTTTAAGGAAAAAGGTAAAACAGTTTTACTGTTGTTTTAGATATTTATTTTATTCATTCAATTTTAAGAAAAATATCAAATCGTATTTTATTAACCGCATAATTATTTACAAATAAAGAAGAGCTATGCTAATCGGTTGAAATAAATTGGAAAAATAGGTTACGCACTAAAGATATTAAGAAACATTTTCTTTAGAATATAAGATTACCATTTTGATAGTTACAATCATAGAACAACAATCATAGATTGGCAATAAGAAACAGTGCATATAAGAAAATAAGTAAATAGATTATAATTAATGACAAAAGTAAAAATAATAATAGGTATTAATTAACAAATAAAAAACGCTAATGAAACACTTAAAATAGTTATTTTTAATAGATTTAGAATAAGAATAAAAAAAAAAATTGTTTTCGTTTTAGGAAATCTCAGTCAAAAGCGTAATGTTAGTTACAAACATGTAAACCATAAAAATTTACATTACTCATATTGTCCACCACGCTGCAATGCACACTTCTTACTTAAATTGAATAGATAATAACTTAGTCAAAAGCATGAACCAATCAAAATTTAAGAAATTGGAAAACCGTTTCATGTTCTTACGAATAAAATAAATTCACAAATTTATAAATCTGCAGAAAGAGCTCCATCGATGCCAGTAGCATTTGGAAAAATGACTGTTCTAATATCGCAAAAAATAATTTTTGTAATTGTGGTTACTCGAAAATTTTTAAATTTTTTTTTTTTTTTTTGTATTTTACTTTTGTGTTGAAAAATAACGGTTTGAGTATCACAATATATGATATTCGTATATAAAGGGGCTAGATAGGCTGGGACAAGAAAAATTGAATTTCTTGGACAAAATTAATATGATCTTTTTTTTGGTTTCTAAGAAAAAAAAATCATTTTAATAATGAATGCTTAATTGTCTCAATATTTAAATCTCTGATAATTTAAAGAGGATTATAATTAGTGCCTGGAGTTCCTTAGGTCTGTAAATAAAAAGGATTTTATCCTGTAACTCCAGAGAGGTTCAAAGAAGGAGGATAGGTGAAATTACGTAATCCCTTTATAGCCTATATCAATCGAAAAGAATAAACGTTTAAACAATAAAGGAATTTTAAATCAATTCAGTGGTTCCTGATTATAAATAGATTTACAGATATGATCTGTATCTAGAAGGTAATGAATACAAATAGCTGTAGATACAGGAGAGTGAGTTTATTTCTATTCAGATTTTTTTTAGAGGACTAATGGACGTGAGTGTAATAAAAGACTTCTGGATACGACTCAACTCTTATTTCTTTGAAAACAGATAACGTTTATAAAAAAAAAAAATGGTTCAATACTGCAATAATTTTTTATTTTCTTCTTGTTAATCGTAAAGGTTTCGAGAGTTCAGACCTTTAACAAATCTAGTGATATCTGATATATATATATATATATATATATTGTTATTATCATTTAAATGTGGGAGCTTTAATGTATTTAATAGAATTTTTAAATTTAAATATCTTCGGTTTCGGTCGGATTCATTCGGATTTTACAGTACATTCAGTTCCTTTCGGATGCACTCGACTCCTGACGAAGCAGCGGCTCTAGCAACATTTTTAAGTAATTCCATCGTCATTATGTCGTCATTCATTATTCAGTCTTCAGTAGTCACTCTTGTTCAGTTCCAGTTACAGCCAGTCGCCTACAAATGGCAATCGTATTCGGTAACAGTTCCAGTTCGTAATTCGATTATAATAAACATTTAATAATATATAAATTATTCATTTAACATTTCAAGTATATTAAACATTCAATTTATACATGCAAAGTATATTCAAATATAATAAAGGATTTATAATAGCATCAACTTATGACTTTAATTATTTAAGTATCAGCGCCGAACTTCATCTGTTCGTAGAATATTCATTCCACGTTCTGAGAATAAAACAAATCTTAAGGTTCCTGGATATACACATATTAACTCTTTTTTTCACATCAGACTATTATTAAATTATATGATTATGTAGAAATACTAACGGTAGAGGAAAGTTGGGACGTATAGATGGAGTTATGTAACTCCTTTTTAACAAAGAGAGCTATGGCGGTAGAGCGTAACAGAATACTTTTGGAGGGCGTACAGTGCCGAATGGCTCTTAAGGTGGCGTTGGCTTATGCCTCTGTCTCGATTGAGGCGATGCTGGTGGGGACTGGGATGCCGCCACTACAGCACTGGCGGCGGCTCGTGCGAACAGGGTGTGTCTAAGAACAATGCCAACACAACTGAATACAGGTATTGGCAAGCCAGGTGGAATGCATCCACGAAAGGAAGGTAAACGCATCATTTGATCGCGCACATTGAGCCGTGGGCCGAGAGGAAGTTTGGCGAACTGGGAATCTGGCTGACACAATTCCTGACCGGCCATGGGGTCTTTCGTTCATACCTGTGTGGACGAAGAAGAGCTGAAGACCCCTTCTGCCCCTACTGTCGGGAGTTAGACACGCCGGAACACGTGATATTCCAGTGCCCACGGTGGGACTAGGAACGCCGCAACTATACTGCCGTAAGTGGACATCTCGAGGTGGGGACTATCGTTGGAACGATGTTAACGAAGTTCGGTGAACTTCGATACTGTGATGGGGTTTGTGTCGGGACTGAAATGGGGTTTGTTGCAACTGAAATATCGGGAAGCGAGGGGGTGAGGGACAGCTCCGTACGGAACTGCCATTCGCCTGTGCTTGCACGGGTGGACGGTGCGATGAAGTGCGGGGACTCTCGAGCCCCTGAGCTAAAAGACTGAGTCTCAGCGAGGCCATCCCTCCGGGGGTGTCCCCGTTACATGCGAAGCACAAAGGATCGAGTCCCAGTTGCTGGGTGATGGAAGGCCGGGAACGGTATAGCCGGGCTTGGCGTTTCCCTCGTGTGGCGACTAGAGCAAAGCCACCTCCCGGAACCGTGTTCATGCTTAATTGGGGGTCTGGTTCCGGGAGGTAGGGAGGGAAAAAACTCCTTTTTTAGCCTGTGTAATTCGGAAAGAATAACATTTTAAACACAAAGAAATTTTTAGATCGGTTCAGTAGCTACTGATGTTATTTCATATAATACAGGTTTTACAGATAATGTAATTATGTTAAATAAACAATGTCTCTGAAATTTCTAAACTTTATTTGACTACGACTATTAATTGTATTACAGTTATTTTATTGTTTGATTACCTCCTCCTAGTAATTGCTTTAGGAGACTGTTTATTTAACTACAGACACACAATTCAATAGCAGTTATTACTAATAATATTGGCTAAAGCTTATTATAAATTGAGTTAAGTGGCTTGAAATTTTATTTTAGTAAAGAAATATAAGATGGCTTGTCATAGACAAAGCTGATTTAAATAATGCTTTGCTATTAACTGAGAGAATTGAATAATGTATTCGGATTCGCTTAAATCAAATTATGTAAGCGTCTTTTAGAATTTATAACAAGGTATTGAATCTATAATACGTAATTGTATTCAAAATGCAACAAGTTGTAGGCTAACTAATCAAGTCCGTTTCAAATCTTTAACATAAATCTATAATTTATTTTATCTTATGTCGTACTAACCATTTATTACAGGAAAATTATACCCGAAAAAATATTTTACAGTAATTAACAAATTTATTATGAATCAAACTTGCGTAATTTTTACCTCCTAAAATCTTAACTAGAAAATTTATTGTTGGACTTGCTAACAGGTCCCGCAAGATGTTAAAGTGCGTATTATACTTACACTTTGATCTTAGCCAAGAGGCCGAGACGTTACGCTTATGTATACCTGCGCCCTACCAACTAAACCTCCGCCTCCCCAACTCCCCCCCCCCCCCCTCGGCGCGACGGAGCCGCAATTAAACATAGCACAGCCCCGGGAAGTGCCTTCGAGCTCAGGGGCTTGAAGTCACTTCTTTTTTTTTTTTTTTTTTTTTAAGTATATTTTATTTCTGAATAAATGTGTATTTATGAAATCATTTAATGGTTAACATGGATTTATTTCATAAATTAAATGTCATAGTATATACGATTATCTCTTGAACGAACAACGTATTTATAGTCTACATTTTAAAAGTCGAAATGAGTTGAAGTAACAGTATCTATTACTGACTTACGGTTGACAACTCAGTCACGTACGCCTTCAGCAATTTATAAATCATCAAACACTACTTTATATCTGAAATCTAAAGATATTCCGCTTGATATCAGTTGTAAATTCATTTTAAAGAATATGCATCATCGGTTGCTTCGTAATTGTGTCCTGTAATGAAAATCCCATGTGGTCCCTCTATAAAATTAATGTACCAGGAATTAATTTCCTATTTAAAAATGAATTTAAATTTAAGGTAACTTAAATAAATTGTAAACATAAGATGTAATTAAATCATCTAAATGATTACCTACTTTGAAATTCGTTTATAAGTATTATGATAAATACCACGGTTTTCCGGAAAGTTTTGGCTTAACTCAGATATAAGGCAAGTATGACAAAATGACTATGATATTTCTATATAAAATGGCATAATGTGAAGTTTGAAATGCGCGTGCTTAGTATCAAGATCGAGTAAAGCCAGCAAGTTTCGATATACTCTTAAACATGGATAAAATTCAAATTCGAGTTGATGATGTACTTCATTCTGAAAAGTTTAATTCTGACTGAAATACGCGTATATAAATATTTGATTCTACTTTAAACGATCTTCCCTTTCGACGAAATGATTTTCTGAATTTAAATATGTTCGTACATCCATTCAAGATGATAAACGCTCGAACGCCCAAAAACCGCTTCGACCGACGAAATCTTCACAAAAATCCACAACGCCGTATTAAATGAACGCCAACTGAAGGTATGTGAGTTTATTAATATCGAAAACATCTCGAAAGAACGTGACCACTAAACTGATTTTTTTGGTAAGAAAAGGTTTTCGGCTTTATGGGTGCAAAAAACGCATTCGCTAGAATACTTCTCAAAGGTATTAGAGTTATTTAAACACGATAGCTCTGAGTTTTTTCGACGTTTTATAACAGTACATGAAATATGAATTTACCATTACTCGCTAAAGACAATATAGCAGTTCAGACATGATGTCTGAACTGATGTGTGTAGTGGTGATGTGGTGTGGTGTAGTTCTCGTAGACTATACGGAAAATCATGAAATATGATTATACCTCCTCTATGAATCATGAGACCTTGCCGTTGGTGAGGGGGCTTGAGCGCTCAGGGATACAGAGTAGCTGGACCGAAGATGCAACCATATCGGAGAGGTATCTGTTGAGAGCCAGACTAAGGAATGATTCCTGAAAGAGGGCAGCAGCTCTTTCAGTAGTTGTTAGGGGCGTGAGTCACAATGACTTAAACGGCCATATCAACATCACTCAGTCCTCTGAGTACTGCGCAGCTGAAAGCAATGGAAAACTACAGCTGTTTTTTTTTCCAAGAAAATGTGGCTTTTGCATCAAACCAGTCAAATGACTGAAGACAAAAAAAAAAATACGGAAAAAGGGTAGTTTTCAGGCTAAACGTCCGCATATGGCAAAAAATAAAGTGCTTTTTCGTCAGAATAATGCGCACACTCGACTCAGGTTGTTCAGTAAAATACCATGAGCTACTCTTTGAAGTACTTCCATATTCACCGGATTTAGCTCCCAGCGATTTAGTTCCTCTTCCAAAACTCGAAGAATGGTGACTACGTTGAAAAATGAATTTGATACATATTACGTTTTCTTTGTCAGGTCAAGAATTTTTCGTTTGACTTTTGTGTACTTAAATAATTAAAAATATTACGCTTAAGTTAAAAAATTTGGCGTCTTAAAATTTATAAAAATTACTCGTAATTCGGTATTATTGATGAAAATTTAAAATTTTAAATGTTATTTAGTTCTTCAAAAAACTTTCATGGTCTATTTATAATTTACTGGAAAATATTTGTAACAAAACGTTTTGATTAATGTAATTCAAGAAATCTTAATAGTTTCATACGTCAGAATTTTTCCATTCATCAAGACTTCTTTGTGTGCCGCATCATCATACATTCTTTTCTGAGAATTTTTACACGGAAATATTACTGATGATATTCGGTGTGCCGAGTATAGCGTTACATAAATATTTTTTACTGCCTTTCTTTTCAAACCGGAAGTTTTTTATAATTAAATACAGCATCACTAGTCTTTTTATGATTATATGTTATTTTGTAGCAAACTATTAACAGTTTTGCTAGTAGAGGATCCTTTGACGAAGACCGAAGGCTTCTTATTCAAGTACGACCATCATAGAGTGTTATTCTTAAACATTTTATGAAAGCTAATCTTGTATTTATCTATACATTTTTTTTTTTTCTTACATTTTTCTCTCGTTTATCTGCATGAAAACATAATCCTCCATCACTTCACCGAATCCAAATCATAACTTACCTTTCCCAGAGAAAATATTACGATTCCTCATGGAACAAGCCGTAATTATAGGGAGGCAATTTATTTGTTTACTAACAAATAAGACACAATTCGTCTCTTTTTTATCAAAGAATAAATAACTACGGGTGCTATTTCGATTCGTCGGCTTCTTCAATAGTTAGTAAAAAAACTTACTTTTATATAAATGATTAAAATTTTATCCGATAAAGATATTTTCACATCGAAAAAAATTTTTTTTTAAACTACGATATAAACAAAATGGTGATTACTATATATTTATATTGATGCACTGAATTCATAGAGTTCAACACCATCGTTTAACCGATAGATATATAGGAGGCAACTGATGATTCGAAATGCAATTTATAAATTTATGAATAATGTTAACTAATCTCTACAGGCTTCTTACCTAAGTAAAATATATTAAATTTATTAATTAAACTGTTTTAATAACTATAAATGTTGGATACGTACTTTTTTTTATTATTTGAAAATATATTTTAGCGTAATCAAGCTTAATGACTTCTCAGTTTTAATAAAATTTAATTTTTCTTCGTTGAGTTTTGTTAAGTTTTTAATTTACATGTTTTTAAAATCGTGTCTTTTTACTTCATTAATAAGCATAGTCTTATTTTAAAATCACTTTGTACTGACAAGCTTATGCAATTTTTATGATCAACAATGTTATCCAAACTTCGACTTACTCAAGAATCTGCAATCTTAACAAAATTAAAAAAAAAAGTTTAAGGAATACGTAATATGTTTCCTGCCGTTAATAAATGACTTTTTAATTCTTTTTCCGAAAATTTTCATTAATTACATAGCGTTATAAATCTTTGGATGTTTTTTTTGTAACTTGATAAATGAACAGTTTATATTTTTTCCCATACTGTAGGGTATTTAATTTGTCAACTTATGTTTAATAATATTATGTTTATAATAATTATTTTTAACTTATTAAATTTTTTTATTGTTTATAAAAATTTGTAAGTCACAAGTAATAATATATTAGAAGTAAAATGTCTTTAAAACTCGATTTGAAAAAATTGATGTATCAAATCTTAATAAATATTATTATTTGATTATTTTTTACACTTTTCATGTTATATAATAACGTTATAACAACAAAGGTTTTAGTTATTAAGCTCGGTATGTTAAGTACGTAATTACTGAATTGACCGGCGTTAATATAACAATGTTAATGTTGACGTAACTGTGAAATTCTAGATAATGCATAGTTATTAAGTAGCCTTAGGTTATCTTCCTATAATCTAATCGTAAGCCAGGAGAAACCAAAAATGTGTTTCCGTTTGCCTTTCGGGAGGTATTGAATATACTAGGAAATTCTGGAATATGTAATTCCTTTTATGTCATATATAAATATTGCATAGTTGGAATTTATACCGTTTTAATTTTATAAAAATATTTTTTCTTTTCCGTTTTATGTGTCACCTGCCATTCCTCGTTGTTCTTTGTTAATCTTTTTAATTATTTTTACACGTCCCTTCATCAACAGGTTAATTATACCTTGATGTATTTAATAAATGGTCCAACAATTAAGTTATTCATAAAAGATTTTGCCAAAAATTTCTTTTCCCTCATCGTAACACCTTTTTAATTTTAATTTTAAATTTTATTAACCCACCTAATTTTCAAAATCATACTCTTAACATCACATTTCAATTATTAACATATTTATTGTAGCCTACTTCCTCGGATGTCTGTTGCATACTTTCCATTATTTGTCTTTCTTCAAAATTTTTACCAAATTAATTAAAATTGGTCTACCAACCTAGCTCATCTTTTTACAAGATTCTTCCTCAATTTCTTTCTTCTTCTTTTCTTTTTAGCACCGTTTCATTTCTTGGATCTCTATTCTATTCCTTTAAAATTTTTCCTATTAATATGTTTCATTATCATAAAGTGTTGTGCTTCAAAGAAATATTTTCAAAGCGTTCTTTTTTTTAATTGGTGGATCAATATGTTATACTGATAGATTTATTTTCCACGTGAAATCTCTCCTCGCTTGTACTGGTCTAATGCTGGCCTTTGATGATTTCATTACTTCGTCCATCCTTTGTAGTAGTTTTAGAACCTAAATAACATTTTTTTTTTTTAAATATGTTAAGTAAATAATTTTCTCTCGGGAAAATAATTATAATTATGTTTATTATAGTTTTCCATAATTATATAAATTATGAAGTAAAATAGATATCCGGTTTTTTTAGTTTTGAATAAAGTAAGGAAGTCGATTCGCTATTAGCCAATATTTCAAATAGATTGAAATATAAAGGAAATGAATGGGGGTTTCCTCTTTTGCTTTTATTTAAAAGTGGAGTAGAGGAGGTAGCGGCAAAGAGATGTTGAATCCGAGAGGAGATGTGGGTGGAATAGCACCTGCGAGCTCCCCCCATAATCAATACAAGCCTGCCCCTCTCACTGCCGGACAACATCTTGCTCTATCCTTGTCTCGACTGCTCTCCCAGCTGCTTTTACCTCTGCTCTTACTAGCTGATATACCCTCGTGACCAACATCACTGTTTTCCCTTTGGTACGGTATCTGCAACCGTCGAAGGAATTCTGTTAACGTTATTTCCCTCTCACCTTTAGTAATAGCTATCAGAAGTGTACCTACTTCTACCGGACTTCATAATTTAATCCCTATAAACTTGTATTTTATGTTCGTAATAAACGTAAGAATTTTATCGGGATAAATTTAAAATATGATGTAATATAATCATAAATTTAATCTGGATCGTTAAAAACTTTATTAACTTATTCGCTTAATTTATTACTAATCATAAGTTTTTTCTACTATATTAGTTTTAAACTTTTAAGCTTTCTTATATTTAAATATGCTTACTTTTGGTTTCGTTTATTTGACCCGATTTTAAAGGTTTTTTATTGGCAATAGAAAAATTGTTATAGCGTTATTTGAAAACATTTTTCAAAGTATAACTTTTACTCTATTAAAAAAAGCAAAGTAATACCTTAGGTTAGTTTATCTGCTTTTTCGTTTATGCGAGTAACATTAGATATAAAACGATTAAATATAATAAAATGGTAAATTTAGATTTCTTTTTTCTCTCCAAGTCAAAGAATCAAAATATTTGAAACAAATGTTTTATTTGAAAAACATAAATATCATAAAATAAAATTGGTACAAAAGAAGATTTAAAATAATATATATTTTGAACGGCTCTATAGTAGTTCAAAATTTGTTGAAAATAGCAATTAAAATACGAAAACCTATTAATATGTAGCATAAAAAAATTATCCTCACTTTTATGTTTAAACTAAAAATAATTTGTAAAAATATTATTTTCAATAATAAAGAAAGACCATTCCACCAAATTAAAACTTTAAAAAATATTCAAAGATTTATAAGAAACTTTCATAAAATTTCTTACTGGATTGAGATGACAAGGTTTAATACCTTATTCATTTAAATCAGTTTATCTGATTTAATTGCATAAAAGTGGGATATTTAGAAAAATATCCCACAATATCCTTTTGTAAATTGAAAATTAATCTTTAACAAATATTAAATAAAGAACTATGATGTAAATTTTATATTTAGCTTCCTGTAAGGGATACCTAATTCTTTTTATCTTTCAAAAATACGTAAATTAACCATGACATTCTCCAAGCCAAAACGTCACTTATCAAATAAAGAAACATTTTTGGTTATAGTTTAATGTAACTATGTAAACTTTTTTGTAATCGTTTAAAGTTATTATCTTTAAAAATAACATAATGAAGATTCTTATAAAAAGAATCTTATAAAAATATTAATAAAACTTATTTTCTTCTAAACAGTTTTTTTTTTAATAAAAGTATTATTAACTACAATGAGTGATTTTTATAGAAAAATTATATTGATGAGTCTTTCTTATTTTTCTATAAATTGTTTTTCCGGCTTTTTTATGAAAAAGTTATATCAATTATATGTTTCATACGGTATTATAAAGTATCAAATTACTTTAAAAATAATGTATACGAAGAGTTATTAAAGATTTTATATTTTATGACTTATTTAAATAACTGATTTTTAAACAAGATAAAAGTAATAAAAATAATACAATCGTTACTGTTTTCAAAAATTATTTCGTTTTTTAATAGTTCTTAATTTAGGTTTTTTTAAGATAAAATGTTGCTTTTATCACCGTAATAGTTAAAATGATTATATGCCTATTAAAATTATTTTATTATATCTGTTATTATTATATCTATTATTAGTAAAATGATGAAATGTGTACTTCATGAAAAAATTACAAAACTGAATTTACCAAAAAAGATAAATAGTAATCATCAAAAACTTAAATAACCAAAAAGCTAAGAAAAAGTCTTTTTTTTAACACAATACCGCCTTGTTTAAGATTTAAGCAGATGTGAAGAACACATCTTTTACAGCAGCAAAAATATTTGCATCCAGAAATATAAATATTCTACAATATAGTAGAATCTTTCTGTCATTAGGAATTAACAACAAAAAAAAACTTCTAGAAAATATATCTTAAAATAAATCGATTCTATGTAGCTTTTTAAAAATGCTTTAAGGTACAGAAAACATTGACAAGTTTTTCGTTATAAACTTGATGATAGATCACGTGAATCTTTTATTAAGTACTAGAAGAATTACATAATAAATACCGAGCAATATTACAGATATATACTTACATCGATTATTGAAAACACCACACATAAATTTTACCAAAATAATTCAATCATAACTCAACAAAAAATTTTGACAAAATGATTAGGCATAGACTAACGTAAATCTACAATATAGATTATCAATATCACAATCCCTGCTGAATAAAACATTGAAAAGAAATGTAAAAATAAAAAACTGAAAAATATATACTACTGTCATCGAACGAATCTAGAATCAAGGGAAAGTTATAATCATTTCACACACCGTTCCAATCGTAGATCTTTTGTGACATCTAATACTTACACGTCTCACCATAAATTTATGAGTACATCATCAATAAATTTCAAAAAACAGAAATCATTAAAACAATCCCATATATTACAAAAGTTCCTTCTATAAACCTTCCACTAACTGGTTTCAGCCTGTTAAGAGAAGAACATCACCATTAAAGATCGGTTAAAGAATATATAATAATAATAATGATTGTGTTATTTTAAATACAAAAAATGAATATATTAAATGTTTTTTGAAAAAAACCAGATGTTCTCAAGATTTTCGTTGAGTTATATAAGAAAGCATTATTACCAGAATTTTCGACTTAAAAATTATATATACGATTATATATGTATATTTGTAATAAACTTTAAAATTTTCTTTTTATTTACATAGTTATTTTTACCATTTAATTCTACTGATGATGATTAATTAACTATAGAAATCCGAAAAAAATCTAATCGTTGATTTTTATAGCTTTTAATCAGTTCTTAAGTGTTTCTAATGGCTTGTTCATCAAAACTAAAATTGCTAACATTCTTTGTAAATGTTCGAGTCACAAAGAATAAAGATCCGAAACCACACCTAAGGTACCCGTTTTGATTGTTAAACAGTCATCATTAATAAATACAGAGAAATTAGTAATTAACTAATATATGCAAAAAAATATTTTTATTTAAATTTGAAAAATTTTCTAATTATCTACATTAGTAGATCTTTATCAACATCAGATAATTATTTAGGAAATGTAAATATTTGTAAATTTTTATGTTTGGTAAATTATTCTTGAATGTTTTGCATAGTTAAAAACCATATAATTTTCCAAACTTTTGCTTAAAACAATAATTTTTTAAATCTTGAACCTAAGTATTATCTTACTCCGGCTAGGTAAAAAAAGTTTTCTCTCTCTTTTGCGTTTTATCAATTGTTTTTTATAAGGGAAAATATGACAAGAATAAATTAAAGCAAGAATAATAAAAAAATATTAAAATGTTTGAAACTAACATTTTACACAATTCTGTGGTTTTAATTAATCTTTTAAGTTTTTTTATAATTTTTTTTTTTTTGACAATGAATAAGCTTATCTAAATTGTTTGAAATACTGAAAGGCCCTACCTCTTAATAATAATATGTATAATAATATTTTCCCAAAATTACAAAGGATGGTAAAGTAATGCAGATATAAAAAGCAGATTGATACGAACAAGAATACTCTTCATACAAAAATCTGGTAATATGAAATCTTAGATGTGTAACTAAGAATTAAAAAAATAATTCTTAAAAATATTTGTGTGGAATTTAGTCTTTTGTGGTAATAATATTAACTATAAAAAATAAAAGAAAAGAATATAAGCATTTAAAAATGTAGTAGGCTTCAAAAAATTACTTCAAAATAATACCTTACTTCAAATATAGTATAATTAAAAATATTTGTAGAAAGTTAGATAAAACGATAAAATTTGAGATGAATAGAGAGAAGGGAAATTTTTAGCAGAATGTTTAAAAAGAAAACTAAACCAGGTTAGCCATGAATTATGAAATCCAGGTTTAGTTAATCTTTAATAGAGGACTTGTAGAAGATAAAAAAAAACTGTAGGAAAAAATAAATATTAGTATATGAAACACAGAAATTGAAGTATAGGATGGATAATATAATGAAGTTAAACGATTATCACAGACCACAAAGGAAATAAGAATATCATCTAATATACCGACTGATGACTCAAAAAAATAAAAATAAAAATCCGTTAAATCATTTAACTTTTTTCGGACTAAAATATATTCATTAATTTACTCGTAGTAGGAAACTAGTTTGCCGTAAATTACAACCACCTTGGAACAACATAAATTATATTTTTGAAATAATAGTTTTTATTACAATGATTTCTTGTAATAGATTCAACACATAGTTTATTCTTGATTTAATGTGTCGGTGTTGGATTACTGTAACAGGCAACAGGTGGTCAGTGATGAAATGACAAGGGTGGAGGGCACAAAGGGGCGTTTTATACACCCCCGTATAGTTCATACACTTCCTTCTTTTAAGAAAGAATATTGCGCTCCGCTTCTTTCAACACTAAACTTTATTATTTTGTTATTTAAAACAAACAACTGCTACTTTAGTTATTGGTGCTTAAGAATAACTTCTTTTTACTTCCTTTTACGAAGTAAAGGAAGTATTGTGATCGCGATAAATTTCGGTTTTCAGATTTCAACGGAAATATCCATTTTAACCATCCCTGATTCCATTTTGACTAGTTTCGATGCGAGCTCTGTACAAACTACGGTACGTATGTATCTCGCATAACTCAAAAACGATTAGCCGTAGAATGTTGAAATTTTGGATTTCGTACTGTTGTAACATGTAGTTGTGCACCTTTTCTTTTGATTGCAATCGACTGGACCAAAAGTGTTCAAAAAAGTTAAAATAAATTTGGATTTGGGACTTTTTCTTAACTGCAGGGATAAGCCCACATTGAGATCTTTTCAACAATATATCATTAGTGGTACTTATTTTCATTGGTCCAGGAGTTATAACCAAATAAAATTTTAATTAATGAAATTTTTGGATCTTACATGGGGAAGGCACATCAGTTAGAATCCGACTTCATTTTTTTTTTTAAATTAAATATATTGATTTATTAAAAATTATTAACCTGTGATTGTAAAAAATCTGATGTGGACAACACATGACTTATTTAAAATGAAAGTACATAAAATTTTATTTCATAAAATATTTATGACATTTGTTTTTTATTATTGAATTATTATTCATCGTAAAAATTTTTTTACAATGAGAGGTTAATAAAATTATTAATAAATCAATATATTTAAATTAAAAAAAAAGGAGATGAAGTCTGATTCGAACCGATGTGCCTTTCCCTAAGATCAAAATATTTAATTAATTAAAATTTAATTTGGCTATAACTCTGTAACCAATGAAAATAAATACTACTTATGAATATTGTTGAAAAGCTTTCAATGAGGACCTATTTTCGCAGTAAGAAAAAGTTCAAAATCAAAATCTTTTGGACTTTTGTTTGGGCTTTTTAGAACTTGTGGTCCAGTAGATTGCAATTAAAAGGGGAGGGCACAACTAGATGTTATAACAGTTCTAAATTCAAAATCTCAACATCCTATGGCTAATCGTTTTTGAATTATTCGAGATACATACGTACATACATAAATACGTACGTACAAACTTCATGCCGAAACTAGTCAAAATGGATTCAGGGGTGGTCAAAATGGATATTTCCGTTGAACTCTGGTAATCCAAATATCTTGTGATCACAATACTTTCTTTACTTCATACAAGGAAGTAAAAATGTTTTTACAACAAATAATAATTCAATAATAACAATAAAAAAAATATGAAAAAAATCGGAAGTTATTAGTTAAATAAAATTTTATGTACTTCTCATTTTAAAAAATCTGTATATGTAATTTAATAGGTGTAGAAGGAAGTCTTGTGATGTACACAGCAGATTTTTTATTATTACATTTTATACATTTATCTTAAACAATTTTTATGTTAAATCCATGAATAAGAAAAGAATCTTTGTATGTGTGCAATACTTATTTGAAACATTAAAAACAAAAATTGGATGGATTTTTTTTCTTAAATTTAATTTATTTTTGTGAAAGAGTACCATAGCCATAACTGGTATACTTATTCCCTTAAATCAAAGATTCTACAAATTATACATTTTGTTAGAACGAAAGAAATCACTCTCCCAAATAAAAAGTGTAGCATAAGTAACTAAGCAGACAAATTTTATTTTTATTTACAGTAGCCCATCTTTCGGATTTTTCCACAATAAGACTTTTCTTATGTCTTCTTTATTTAATTTACCTAATTAAAGAATGATATTTCTGGTAAATTTATTAATAAAGATGGCTGCTATCGGTCGTCGTGTTCATCTCAAAATGGCTGCCAAAAATGAAGATTTTAATAATAATTACGCAATAACGTGTAAGCTATCAAGCTGATGCAAACGCACTAATGTAAGATTTACTAAAATATATAAATATCATTTTTTTAAATCAAGGTATGACCCCAAAATGGTGGAAAAACTGACTTTTTAATAATTGAAAAAAAAATATGCCGTAAAACAGCCAAAACACAAGACAAATAAATTATATTAATTTAGCGTATGTAGCGTAAGTTGAAATTAGAGATAATAAATTTATTAGAAATGAGTTAATAACTTAGTGAACAGTAATAATAATAATAATAATATTTGTTCGGAAAAGTCTTACTAAACTTTTCGTTGATAACTTGTTTAATAATAAAAATAAATAAAATAACTTTTAAGAATTTTATTTTTTTTTAAATTCCACTTATTTTTCTAATAATTTAGTCAATATTTTGATTACTAGTTAATTTGTCATTCATTCATTCGATTTCTAACCGTTAACAATTTTTCTGATTGAAAGAATTTTTTGCAATTTCTTTAGAATATAATGCGATTTTTTTCACTCAGGTTAGTGAATTGTTTCTGCCATGTTTGTGTGATGAGTACATAAAATGAAAAATGTAAAAAAAAAACCTTTTTACACCTTTCTTCCTACGCTGCTTTGATTTATAACATTTATTACGGTTTCAGTCGTCACTTTTGTTCCTTTTGATGTAAAGGACTTTAACAAATCTTTTGCACGCTCCATTAACAGTGCATAAAGGTTACGCTAAGTTATTTTAAATTGAATTTTTAAAAAAATTATTTTTAAAACTTTTTATATATGACTAAATTATTCATCTAATATTACATATTTTATTCATTTAATAGTCAACTAATTCTAATACAATACCTTATTAAATCGATTTATATTTTCATGATTATATTTATTATATTTTTATGTTTATGGGTAGATAAATTCTATTTTGAGCGCCTTAAGAAAATATTAATAGTTTTTTATAGTAAGAAAAATTTCAAAAATACTTTAGTTAGGCGAATTTTTATCTTAGATCCATGAACGAGGAAAGAATTTCGGTATGTGTGCATTATTTATTTGAAAAAAAATTGAATGGATTTTTCTTTTAAATTAATATTTATTTTTCTGAAAGAGAGATTGTAACTATTTTTACTTACCCATGATCGGAATTATTTAAAGGTTGATAATGATAAAGGAAAATGCCAGTTGAATTTTGTATCTATCTCTTAGAAAGTTTTCGATGAATTAATCTTAATCTTAATGTAATTAGAAAAAATAAACATTAACCAAGGTATATGAAATACATAAAACATGCAATAAAAAACATAGTCAAGTACATTACTTAGTATTTTTATCCGACTGAGACATCTCTCATGTAATTCGTATACTTATTCCCTTAAATATAAGATTCCGCAAATTATACAATTTGTTAGAACGAAAAAATCACTCTTCCATATAAAAAAAATTATTGCCCATAAGTCACTAAGCAGAAACATTTTATTTTTATTTATAATAGCCCAACTTTCGGATCTTTCCGTAATATTATAAGGTATAATATCATCCAAGGACATCGATCAAAAGCTCTTTAAACGCACTGTATTACAGCTTAACTGTCTACAGTTTTCCACGATTATAACTGTTAAATATTTTAAAAAATTCTCAGTGGAAATTAAAAACATTTTCGTTTTTCTAAGAAAGACAACAGCTGATTTTCATCATTTTGTAAATAAAAAACGCAACTGCCAAAAAAATTTGCTGAAAAACATTGCTCTTTAATATAGGACAATTACTAATATAGGATAATTAAAGAGCGTGTGAGTATTTTTTTAAATTTACTATTTTTTTTAAATTTATTTTATATATATATGTAGAGCCCATAGGCTATATAGAAGAAACAAGAAAATGTTATCGTTAGAGGTACGGCAATGGCAAACAATTGTCCCGGTTGGGGGGGGGGGCCTGTTTGGGTTTGCCTCACTTGAGGCGAGGCGTAGGAGAGTCCCGATCGCTTGGCTTGCTCTGCCGTGGACGCCTCAGCCGGGCGCGCCGCCGGGTTCTGAGTGGTTAGTGGCAAGGCACCTTCCAGGACCGCGTGATGCTTGATTGCAAGTCCAATCTTGGGAGACTGGGGAGAAAAAAAAACCACTAGGAGAAAAATTTTGTACGTTCTGCACAGTACATAATTCTTTGAAGTTGTGTGGGAGTGATGCCGAAATAATGAAAAAGATTCAAAAATTGAACGAAGACAAGAACTGAACGAAGATTATGAAGATAAACCTGAGGTCAAACGCATATCTATACAAGATGCAAAATATTCATTGACGAATTTTAATAGTATGTTTTACGCAAGAAGGAAATGAATAAAGCCCGCTAGCAGAACTGCGAGTCTGCGCCGGATTTGTAGAACGCCTGGTAGTGAAAGGAGGTGACAAAGACGAGTATAAGAATTTTTTCAAGTAGTGTTATCTACTAAGAACATTAAGTACATGTTTTTGTATTTTATTGAATATAAAAGGCACTCATTATTTTATCTTAAACCTCTATTTTGTTTGTCAATTTTATTATTGATGTAAAATTACAAAAACAATTTAATCATTTTGTAATTATAATTGTTGTTTATGTAACTTTATTAAAAATAAAATTCTGAACAATAAGAAGTTAAATCTTGTTTAATAATTAGTTTTACTGTAGTATATTTGCGAATATCTCCGTTTTTTCGTTAAATAGTTTTTATCGCTTAATAGGGCCAGCCGTTTAATAGAGCCATAAAACAGTCGATTTATTGGATCTGTTTTATCGATACCAGTCTCGGTGTGGTTCGATTATTTTAAATCTATTGTATATATTTATAAATAAATGCTAATATTATTATAATTGAGAATTGAATATTAACTAGTTAATTGAATAGTAACTAGTAAGGCTATACTGTTGTTTAGTTAGTATACGTGTAAGGCGACGCTGTAGGCCTGAAATTGATTTAACATCAATCAATAAACAATTGAAATGAAGTTCTATTTTTAGAAATATTTTATAAATTTTAATTTTTTCCTTTCAAACATCAAATTTAAAAAAATAACGGGTAAATTTTAAAGTATAGACGTAAAACTGGTTATTCCAATAAAAATAAAAAAATAGTATCGACGCGATACCTGCAGATACATACATAAAAATTTATTAAGGCTTACCATCCCAAAAATAAATTAGTTGCAGCAATGTGAAATTTGATTTAAGACTTAAGTACATATTTTATCGGATATATTGGTACTGTTTTATCGATCTTTCGGATCTTGAAAATCACATACAAAAAAAAAGAGGAATAACTACCGTGTTTATTTGCGGATTTCTTTTATTTTTAAGAGCAGGTATTAATTAGCTATATACCAAATATATGTATAATACAATTTTTTACAACGGTTTTCTTGTTAAATGAATTGTGGAAACGATACTGGATAAACAACTACTTTTTTTTTTGATTAGCATTTTAAAAAATTTTCTCTATCCATTCTTATGCAATAAAAACGAAACAAATTTGTTCTTAAAAAATATCAGTTAATTATGACTACATAAATAATTTTCTATTGAACCTTGTAAAATGGTTTTCCTTTTAGTTATATACGCAGTTTTGAGGTTCTTTTAGCTGCATCTGTGGAAAGACAATCAAAAGTAAGTACGAATACATAATTTTCTTAAGTATTTATTTAAAGGGTTTAATGTAATAACTTCATGGACCGGTCGGTAGATAGCGTTTCAGTCTTTCATCCGAAGTTCTGATTTCAAATTCATGTCTTTAGGTAAGACATTTTTCATACGCTAAAAGATATTTTCATCATAACCATATTCACAGGTTTCGAGCTTATGTGGTAAATTATGTATAAAAAATAAATTATAAAATTAGGCGTAAAATTAGACCAGAATAATAAGTAATTAATTTTCCTTATTTTTATATTAATAAATTTTCCGTATATTACTATTAACTAATATAAATGTTTAATTAGTAAAAATACAATGCAATTATGTGGATTAGTCTTGCGTACTTTGGTTTGTAGTTTTATTTAAAGTTACATGTGTATTGTATCATTGTTCTAAATCAAATGTACACACAGCGAGTATATACAAGTCACTATAGATCCATTGTAATTGTTTTAATGTAGATAAACGATTGGAATTTGTAATAAAATTTATATTACAATATAAATTAACTTGATAGCAATTAATTTAGTTATTTATTTTACTTAAAACAAATAAGTAGATAAATTTACACTAATGAAAGCTACATTTTGTTTCTCTTTTTATTTAATTAACATTTAATGTAATTTCTCTTAATTAAAAAACATATTTATTTCATTGATTCGATAAAAAATATTAGTTAAAATAAAATATAATTAACTGAGCTGCAAAAGTAGTTAATCATGTGATGAGGACTTTTAATTTAAAATAATTTCCTTTATTTATTATTTATTTCATGAAGAAGAAAAAATATGGCAACTCTTATATTTACTAGATAAGAGTTAACTGATAATTCTCCCGAATGAATTTTATTATATTAGGTTGTCTAAAAAAAATTGGGCCTTCGGATGTCAAAATTGAGAACGAATTTATGATTATTGGAAACGTTATGAAACCACATATCCACCATTTTTTCGATGACTTTCTGCCATTTTTCCGGCAACATCATAATCCCGTCGCTATATAACTACTGTAGTTTCCGGTCAAAAAATTGTGATAAATAGATTTTTGTAGGCCACTCTTGAAACTAACACCATTCCGGGAGTTCTGTAGCGACCGAGACAAATGATAATGTGACGGTGCCAGGTCCGAGCTATACGGTGAATGCATTAAAATCTCCTAGTCAAGTTCTCTCAATCTCTGACGGGTCGTTAAAGATGTCTGCGGTCTGACGTTGTCAGCGCGGTATTGACACCCTTTCTATGACCAGTTCAGGCCGTTTCTTTTAAATTCTTTCGTGCAATCACGCTAATCGTCGACTGTATAGGTCTGAATTTTTTTTTGGCCTGGCGGCAGTAGCTTATGATGCCCTTCAAAACCTACCAAACGCACAGCATATCTTTCCTGGGCTTCAATGTGGGCTTTGCCACAAACCGTAGAGCTTCCCCTGGCTTCGACCACGATCTTTTTCGCACATTGTTGTCGTATAAACAACATCTTTTAATCACTCTCGATCAACCACCTCAGAGACGGCTCGATTTCGTTTCATTTCAGTAAAGATTCGCAGAAATAAATTCGATCGAGTAATATGTCTAAGTCAGATCATGCAGTATCCAAACGTCGAGCTTCTTTTTGTATCCAGCTTTCTCAAAACAGTTTAACTGTTTAACAGTTTTATCTAACTTAATATCCAAAGCTTTTATCACAGCTGGTTAAGAAGATATACATTTTATTAATAAATGAAAATTTTGATAATGATTATGTTGTTTTAGGTTGGTTTTAGAGGATCCCTAAACTTTAAAAAAATACTCCCTACAAATTTTCACTGGTGCATCTCAATTTAAATATATACTTCCCGGATTTTTAAAAAGAGATGATTTGCACCCTTTTTCTTTCTTTAAAAAATTAGTAAAATAAAACAAACGCTTATTAGTGGTCGTTTAATACCTAAGGGACGTGCGATGTTCTTTCAGTCTCGGTAACTTCTTCCCACCCCTACTTAATTTAACCGCTAAGAAGTAATAATCACTTAAATTTTTATTTGCTCTTTATAAACATCTTTTATTCTCTGGAATATTTAATCAGATTTCAGAATATTTAGCTGTTCCTAAAATCGAAGGATTTGAAAAAAGGAAGCATGTGAAAATAAAACTTTTGTCGCTTCCTTTCTCAAGAAAACGTATCTGTCATTTTTTCAACATTTTAGAGTTCATTTGTTTTTGGCATTCCTTTTTAACGACTATGTAATTTGAAACTTTCGGATTATTAATCAAAATAATATGTTCTTAATTCCCTAATAGAACTTTCTTAAGTCATATTTCTGTTAAGTAATTTTCCGGTTTTCAGAATTGCTGATGAGCTTTTCTTTATACACATCATATTTAGATTTTATCGTGTGATATGAATATTTAAAACAATATACTGAAATAATAGACTTTTAGTGGCTCTTTTAAAGCTAGGTTATAAGTTTTGTACAATTATCAAAACAGACTTTAATATTAAGTTTAGAAATTAAATTTAGTGGAAATTTCCATAAATTGATTTTTCATACATTATAGTATTATAATCTTGAGCTGAGTAAATATTCAGTTATCTAACCTACATCGTTAAATTTCATATTTTCTTAAACGAACCCAAAATTTAAATATTAATTTACATAAATTAATTGGTACTTGACTTGTTCTCCATTGAAAATTCAATAGAGAGGTTATGCGTATTGCTTAATTCATTATAGTATATTTCTGAAATGTCTTTTCTACAGACGAAACAATCACAATTCTCTTTTCAGAATTTTATAATCATTAATTCACTATCAAGATAAGATAATAAATTCATTGTTTATTTATTTATTTACTCCGGTAAATATTTCTTTTATTCTTCTCTAAATAACTTTTTTCATAAAATATATAGTTAATTCTAATTATATTTTTTCTTTAAAATTACGTTTTTTTATAATTTCTAATATTTCCAATACGAGTTCTAACTCTTTTAATGAATCAGTTGTTTATTGTTTCTTTTTAGGTAATATAAATGAAGTGCTCACAAAAAAATCAGACAACTCATTTATTTCTTGTATAAATACTTCATGAAACTTAAAAGTACCTACGTGAACTGTATTTCCGAGGTCTTTAAATAAAGTAATGAGATTAGGTTTTTTTGTCAGCCAAAGTCGCAACACTGTAAAGTTACTAATAAAAATATGGTTATATGAACAGCTTATTTATATTAGATATTAATATTTTTAATATTGTTTATTGTTGCCAATTGAGACGTAAACAAACTTTTCGTGAAACGAGATTTTGTTATGCGTTAAAAAAATGAGTGATACTAATTATGAGCAACGTTGTGCAATCAAGTTTTGTGTTAAACTCTGTGAGAATGCTACTGAAACTTTTCAAAATTGAAAAAAGGTATGGAGATGTCGCTCTGTCACGATCCCAAGCTTTTAGGTGGTTTGAAGCATTTTTCTGATGGCCAGGAATCAGTTGCAGATGATCCACGCTCTGGAAGACCGTTAACAACAAAGCGTGACGGCAATGTTGAGTGAATCACAAATTTGATGCGGTGCGACCGGCGATTAACTGTCAATGATTGCAGAACAATTGAATTTGAACCATATCACAGTCCATCAAATTTTTACAAACGAATTAGACATGAAAAACGTTTGTGCTTGTGCAAAATTGGTCCCAAAAGCCTCACTGTTGAACAGAGAAGAAGAACAGAGTGGAAGTGTGCCGCGATCTTCTAAGGTGAGTTGAAACTGATTCTGGTTTTCTAAAAAAATTTTGTTACTGCTGATGAATCTTGGATATTTGAGTACGATCCAGAAACAAAACGCCAGAGCAAGGAGTGGAACACTTCAAACTCACCACGTCCCAAAAAAGCAAAAATGAGCAAATCAAAATAGAAAACCATGTTAATTTGTTTCTTGATAGTAATGGCATTGTCCATATGTAGTTTTTGCCTACAGGACAGACTGTAAATCTTAATGTAAATCAATATGTTTACCGAGAAATTCTTGAAAGACTGCAGAAAAGAGTTCCGTGTAAGATCAGCTGTCAAAGACAACTGGATGCTGCATCATGACAATTCACCTTGTCACACTACACTCTCAATTAATGAGTTTCTGGCAAAGAAAATCATTCCTGTAGTTCCACAACCACCTTATTCACCTGACTTGAGTCCCTGCAACATTTTCCTGTTCCCAACTTAAAAAAAACACATCAAAGAACGTCATGTTGGAACAGTAGAAAACATTTTTAAAAATGTAACCGACTATCTGAAGGATATTTTGGTTTTTGAGTTCTAACACTGCTATCAAAAGTGGGAAAACCATTTCAAGTGTTGCGGGGCTTCAATAATAGTTCCCAAGGGAACTATTTCAAAGGTGAAAGAGTCCATGTATAATTGGATTGTAAATAAAAAGTTTTTCTGAACCAGTTTCATTACTTTATTTACAGACCTGGTATACTTTTCTTTTGGTATTAAAGTAAATTGTTAGAAATAACTCAGCATTGAAAACCCTTTTAGTTTTTATTAATTTACTTAGAGGGTAGTTGTTTAATTATTAAAAACCCATAATTTATAGTTTAATTTTCGAAACGTAATATTTGTTGAATAAAATAAAAAAAAAAGTAAGTTCAAAAATTTAATTATAGGTATTACAGGTAATTACAATATAAATACAGGTATTTAATTATAGGTATAGGTAAATGAAGGTAATGAAGAAACATGTTTTAGTTTGTTTGTATATTATGGATAAATTTTAACTTTAGAAGCTACTTTTAAAAATATTTTTGATATTTAGTTTTGTTTGTGAGTGAAATAGTTTAAATACTTTTAACTAATTTATTTTTTAATTAATTCTTTTACTGCCCTCATTCTCCTTATTTCCTCTTTATCACTCCCCTATTAGCCCCTTTTTTTTTATGTTCCTTCTTTTGCCTTTAATTCTGATGTCTCTAATCCACATAATTTTCATTCTTCTTCTATCACTATTGTGACACTGGAATGTTTCATTTGATGCTTCTATTGCTTTGTTTGTGTTGCTTATCCATTCATTATTAATCCTTTAAGTCAGTATCATTAAATACTTTCATTATTGAGTATTTTTTTTTTTTTTTATAAATTTACTATAGAAGAAATTAATTCTTAAATAATTAATACATCAACTATTGGTTATTAATTCGATATATTTTCTTAAAATTCTAGAGAAAATATTATTGTATTGCATTTAATATAAAATAAAAATATATGAAATAGTAAAAACTTACGATGGTTTGCCTAAAAAAAAAATGTCCAACTATTCCAGAATATAAATTTTAAGAATTAAATTGCTGTTTTAATAAATAACAAAAATATATTGTATTCTAGAAGTAAGAATTTTAAAACTGACAAAAGAGAATTTACAAGGAAGAAACGATTTTTATTGAAAAAATAAACTCAAAAAAAAAAAATGTCAAACGCTATGTATGTTGTTTATAACATTACACTCTTATCTCTTATCACCCTTATAATTACAACAGTATGCGATTAAACAATGAAGGACGAATAAGTTTCTTCTTTTTACTAATACAAAAAAATCGACATGCTTTTTTTGTTTTACACAGATACAGTGACATAAGATCTTAAAATGTTAAAACCCTTAAAAATTTAGAATAACTTAGCTAGAAACATCACGATGTTCCTAACCATAATTAATATATTTAGGCGATCTAACATGAAGCTCAAGTAAATAACGTAGCCTTTCTTAAGAATAATAAAATCCCATACAAAATTAATTATTAAAGAAAGTGGGGAAAATAGTGGTTTCTCATTGCCTTCTTTACTGAGTTGAATATATTGTTGTAAATCAGGAACCCTCTGTATTCAAGTAAAAATTTAACTGTACAAATTTCATCATTAATCTCTTCGCCACACGGTAAAACCTTACAATAATAATCATTACTGTCAATTGAAACAACTCTTTTAACTTATATCATCTATACCTTTGATGCTTTACATTCTTACAGTCATAAGGTGAGTGTAATTGATATTGTAAAGGAACAATCTAATGTACTCTTTTCAGAAAGAAGACCTTCTAATTAATATATATATATTATGTTAATAAAAATAATACGCATTATATATTTAAATCTAAAATCAATAAAATATTTTTGTTGTTATTATATTCCTTCTATTTTTACGTAGTTACTAATGAAATGTTTGTAAATTTATTAGTTTGTACTGAGCGAACTGAATTTCTAATTGTAGTATGATTGATACATAATTTGAATGATAATAGCATTTCCTTATAATAATATTCTTGCCGTTTTAAAAAACTACTTACATTAATTAAATACTTACCCTGTTGAAGTAGACGTAATACTAAAAGCGAAAGTACGACATAATGTGTGTGTTTGTGTGTGTGTGTGTGTGTGTGTATGCGTGCGTGCGCACGCCATATACACTGGCTTTTATTTAAAATATCAAAAAGGTAAGGACTGAACATATAAATCATGAAATTTTGTATGATGAGTCGTTTACATCATCTAAATTTTATTGAAAATCGGACAGGATATGAGGTAACTCCTTTTTAATTTATGATTACTTTGTCGAGATAAATGTGTTTTGGTGAAAAAAATTACTTGGAAAGGCTTGGAATGTTTTAAAAAATTTAGTATTAATGTAATGTTTTTTTAAATCTTCCTTACCTCTACACCTACCATCAAAAACTAATAACGATCAATCCAATGATAATTGGACAAAATGATGGTTTGATACTTTTGTGATCCACGACCAAAATGCAATTTATAAATTCTTTTCTGATATTATCAGTAGTAATGTAAAATATAAATCACTTTCTAACCTTCTCAAAAATTAAAAAATGAATCCAAAGATTCAGGGTTCTTCTTCTATGGTTAATAGTTCTTAGGCTGGTTGGCAGCAGCTCTTCATTCTTCTCGTTTATCAGCCTTTCTCTTTAGCTCCCAGTAAGAATCATAGTTCATATCGTCCATTATCTGCTTCATGAACTCCTTCCCCTTCAATTTCTCCCTTCCATCTGTCCTTGTATCATCCTCTTAACCAGACCCTGGTGCCTAAGAATGCATCCTATTGGCTGAGCTCTTCTTTTTTTTAATTGTTTCAAAAAGCTTTTCTCTTCGTTAACTCTCTTAAATACCTCCTCGTCTGACGTTTTTCATTCAACTTATCTTCGTCATCATTCTTCTGCAGTAACACAATTCAAAAGCCAAAAGTCTTCTCTTTTCCACTACTCCAATTGTCCATGACTTGCTCCCATACATTGCAATACTCCACACAAATGTTCTCAGTAATTGTTTTCCCAACAATTACATTATTTGCTGTAAAAAGGTTTTCCTTTTTATTAAAAGTTCTTTGCTTGGTGTATTCTACTCACTATTTCTTTGTCGGTTCTTCCATCACCTGTTATTTTACTTCCTAAATATTTAAACTATTTTACTTCATGAATAGTATCACCTCTCGGTTTTATTCTTGTTCTATTCATCTTGTTCTTAGTGCATACTAGTATTTTGGTTATGACTTTTAATATACATGTGAAGTTCTTCTTTCAATACCGTATCCATAATAGTTCAAATTCGTTGCAAATCCTCTTCACTTTCTGCAATTACAGCTATATCGTCTGCAAATCTTAACAAGTCGATTCTTTCTCCCTTTTTTTCTTTTTACTGTTTAGCCTCCGGTAACTACCGTTTAGATAATTCTTCAGAGGATGAATGAGGATGATATGTATGAGTGTAAATGAAGTGTAGTCTTGTACATTCTCAGTTCGACCGTACCTGAGATGTGTGGTTAATTGAAACTCAACCACCAAAGAACACCGGTATCCACGATCCAGTATTCAAAATCCATGTAAAAATATCTGGCTTTACTAGGACTTGAACGCTGTAACTCTCGACTTCCAAATCAGCTGATTTGGGAAGACGCGTTAACCACTAGACCAACCCGGTGGGTTCAATTCTTTCTCCCTGAATCTTTACACCTACACTCACTTCCTCTCTAACGCTATCGATGGCCTCTTGTGTATATAAGTTGAACAAATATGAAGACAATGTACAGCCCTATCGCACCCCTTCTTTAATGTTTGCTTCTTCTTTTTTTTGCTTCCACAGAAAATTATTCCCATTTCATTCTAACAAATACTGTAAATAATTCTTCGTTCCCTGTACCTAATACCTATCTGATTCAATTGATGGAACAAGATGTTCCAATTTACACTATGAAATGTTCAGGGTTAAAATATTTGAAATTTTAAAGTAGAAATACATATAAAGATTCATTTAAAAGTCGCATAGAGCACTACCATTCTTGGACATGTGGCAGTGAGGAAGTAAATTTTAAAAATAATTGTAAATATTTACTTGTTTAAAAAAACCATTACAATTTTTTTTTAATTATTTTTCATTATATTATGAAGTTATTAAATAAATAAAGTTAAAAAATTAATAATTTCTAAACTTATAATTGGGAAAAGGTTAAATTTTAACCCTTTATGCAAACGTGAAAGTTCACCAAAATCGTTTTCTGTTTTCTTTTTTACAGGAATCTATTTACTGTGTTTTTCTTTTTTCCAGAATAATAATTGGTTTACGATAACATTAAGTTCATTTACATGGAAAGTTTATTAAATTTAAAACATAATATATTTTGATTCTAACAATGTTTATAATATTTTTAATTCAATCTCTATTAAAAAAAAACGAAAATTAATTAAATTTTAATTTGACTATGAACTGTTTTCTTTGTTTTTTGTGTGTAGTTGGTTAGCATAAAAGAAATTTTATAATGTACTTCTATCAATGTTTAATATAATTTTTATTTATTAATTTAATAAACTATTTTCAAAGTTAGTGGTATTTATTTTTCAAGATAAAAAAAGCTTTTTTTATTTTCAATAAAATATTGTTAATATATTTGTTTACATATAAACATAATGTTTAATTCACGATATTTAACGGTTTGCAACTTTTTATTTACACTTTATTAGAGTTAGAATATGAGTTTTTACTATTTTATCGATGTGTGTAGTAGGAATTGGAAACTTTCCTCATAAATTTTTGATATTGGACTAAAACAGCTGTGAATCAAAATTTTTGTTTTAGCTCTTAAATCTAAAAGTTTTCTGTATACTTAAGAAAGAACTAATCGATGTAAATTTCATGATTTATTTTTATTTCTGCACGTTTTGACTATATTTTCTTACTTTTAATGAAATAATACATCAGCGAACTACATTACTATGTCCGTATTACACAGATTCATCAACTTTTAATTTTGTGATTAAAAGACTTTAAAAGGTTTTTTCCCAAAGCATACAATAAAATAATTGTAACGTCTAATGCAAAAGCAGTTTTAGTTAAACAAATTTTTTTTTCTATCTTAAAAACGTTTATTTGAACTACGAATTTCGTTTAAATAGGACTCGAGGGTATGTTTTTAACTGCAACAAACATTGAAACTTCGCTTTGTAAATTATTTTATGAGTTTAAATGTAAAGTCTAAAGAGTAAAAACGTGTGAGAAACAACATTTTTTTATGTTTTTTTAAGTGCTCGTAAAGTAATTTTCTAAATGATGAAATCTTATGTTTTAAATTACACCTCTACTGTCATGTTATTCTTTAATTACTTTTACAAAGATGAATTAACAGACTTTAGAATAAAGGACTTGACTGTTTTATATATATATTTAAAACAGTCAGGAAACGCTTTGTATCATTTAGCACGAAAGATTTCACCCTGATTTCTGCGCCTTCGGTAAAATTAAGCCAGACTGTAATTCTTGGGACTCAAACTAAGGAATAAATCTAATGGTTTTATATTATATCTGTCCTGACGAGGCAAATTTTAATTAGGTATTAAACGAATTAATAGGAATTGTAACTGAAAATAACACATTCAAACACAAACAATAAAATCAACTTGCAAACAGTTAAATACTCTGCTGAAAATATCCTCTGCCACATCGGATGCTGCACTCTGCCCGACAATTTTTTGGTGGCTTTCTGTATTTCAAGGTTGACTACTTTTAATGATTGTTTATTTGTATAGAATATTTCATTTCTTTTGTTTTGTAATTTCGTTTTGTTTAATAAAACCTATTTAAAATCCGCCACATTTTGATATGTTTTGTTTTTAAAACACTTCTAAATTCTTACGTTTGTATTTTGTTTTTGTGAGCGTTATTCAATCTACTTTACTCAGCATCAAATTCTCTACTGATTTTGTTTAAAACGTTATGTGTATTTCCATTTAATAAAGCTATTTTACACCAAATATAAAAAGCGCATTTTTCGACCCAATATTTTGCAATTTACTTCATATTTCTCTAAAACTACTGAAAATATAGTTCTGGTACTTAACTTTTTTAAATTTTCTGGTCAGATTTTGGGTCCCAAGAATTAAGTTTGGCTGAATTTTACCATAGACGCAGAAATCTTTCGCCAAAAGATACTTAGTGTTTCCGAACCTATGTTTATTTGAAGTTGTTTCTTTATTTTCACCGGTAAAACATGTCCTGAATATTTCTTACATTTTTGGTGAAATTCTCCGTTATATATTAATTTATTTATTATTATTTTTAAATTATCACTTTTACAGCAAGTTATTGATTAATATTAATGATCCATTCAGGTTATAAAATTGTGAGATGTATAATTCGATATTTTATTGAATAAAATGATATAATATTATTGATATACCACCAAAGCACCCACTACACCATGAAAATCCCCTTCCACTTCTTGTATTAAGTGAACAAAAGACTACTTTTAATAAGATTGTAGTATATGACTGACGCAAACAACATTTCATTGTTCGTGGATTGTAATTTCTTTTTTATAGACTTTCCTTGCTCCTTACTGCAAATTACCTCACTTATATATGTTTTCATCATATTTAGACAACCTGTCCAGCTGTTCATTTTTGTATCCAGTAAAAAGATTTCGAATATTGTCCTGCAATATGTATAATAGATTACAGTATTTCCATAATTAAAAATTGAGGCCTTGGACAATTGTCACTACAAATAAACTATTACATAATGAGTATAATAGTTATTAATTTACTTAGGAAATAATGGATTTGCTGTTTTGTTTTTATTGTTGTAATAATAACTGGAAAACCTATTGATGCCCATACCGTGTTCATTCCTATACTTCCTGCCTTTGGCAATAACGAACGGTGGGATCTACCAAAAATCAGCCTACACAGCTTAAAAGTTAAAAAAAGAAGATATTCCCTGAAGAAAGATATCTTTATGGACAATCGACTTAGATGCGGTACGGTGATTGATGTACAGCTGGATTATTTCCCTTCCATGGGCGTTTTCTTCCTCATGGTTATATTTAGACAGACAGCCCTTTCTTTTCTTCTTATTTCTTTTGATTACATCATAAAAACAAAATTATGAATTTAAAAAAAACTCAAATTTTTAAAAACGTATGAAATAGAGCTAATAAAAGTTAACATTATGGTCACAGTAAATTAAAATTACTAATATCTGAACTAAGTTTTTCCATAATTGTCAAAAATAAATGAAAAAAAATACTACGAATGCTAACTAAAATGTAATAATCTAACTCGCAAATGAAAAGAGATGGAAAATAATATGACATAAAAGTACATTTTATTTCCTACAAAACTTATATTTACTTTGCTGTTTGCTGTAACACATTTCTATCAACGTTTCTTTTAAGGTTTTTCTGATTCCTCAATGTAAAATGCTGGTGGTCTTTCCTTCATCCACGAACTTACTCCATCATTTAGTTCACCACCTATGATGAAATGAATGAATATCTTTAATATCCCTCTTCACGGTAAGGTGCCAAATTGGGTGAATTTTTAAGATGTGAAATAACTTCAAATTTTTGTGACTGCATGGTACCCACCGCGAATAGATTTTACCAGTAGCCCAGTTCTGCAATAATGTGTCCTTCTCATTCATTCTTTTGGTATGCTAACTGGATGGCGATGCGTTATTGTGCAATGCGACGGTCAGTTTGAATCGATTCATTCATCTCTTTCGTCTTCTCATCAGTCACATAAACTGGTCGATCACTGAGATGTTTATCCTCAATATTCGCTTTACCAGCTTCTGATGCAAGAAACTTTATTGCCCAGTTACTCATAATACTTCGATCAATAGTTTTACAACCATAAATGGTGCTTTTAGAAGATAATGAATGTCACTAACGTTCACTTTTACGCAGTTAAAAATTCAATCACTCCAAATCGTTTTAGACATTTTGAAGTAGAGAGAACATTTGTCAACTTGCTTTAGAATTAGTAGAAGGCAAATGAAGCTACAAAATGGGAGCACCTGTCGCTTTGTACGTCATTCTGTTCTGCCGTTACGTTCCAATGTGCATTACATTTCAGCTACCCCTTGTATAAGAATTACTACTATTCAACCTGAAATCTATTTGCGCATTGATGTCAAAGCTTGTCAAATGATGAGTAATGTTGCCATCAAAACTAAATTTTACTGGCCTCGTGATTAATAAATATAATTAATATTAAGAATTTAACTATAATTGAAACTTAACGTATGTTAAGTTTCGATAGTATGTTAAATTATGATTTTTTTTTTTTTTTTGTACATATTGCTTTCAAAATGGTCTTATTATATTTTACTGTTTTAAATGAGAATTCTTTTACATTTTTTCTAATTAATTACATTTTTTTCCTTTTACATAACAGTGAAACCCATCCTAATTAAATGTTCATTTAATCATTCAGGTTTTCTTTAGATAAATAAACTATATGGTACAATTAAATCGATTCTGAGATACACTGTTAATTTTTTTAAAAATAATGATGGTTCCTTTATTAATACATAGAGCTGATACTAAAACTGCTAAGATAAATTCTACAAGCGTAAGAAATACAATTCGGCACTTAACTATTAACGCTACCGTAGCTACAGCTTTATTTTAAAAAAATTAGTCAATCGGATGTCGGTGGAAAATGAACAGTCTCTTTATTAATTTTAATAAATGGTTATTTATATTTATTTATTTTATAAATATAACTTAACCTACGCTCGCTTCGCTCGCTAACTTTGACTAATTAACACCGTAATTTTTTGAGTATTTATTTAATAAATTCAGTAATTTTTGCAATTATTTATTATTTAAATAATCAAAACACTCCTGTTAATTAGTCAAGGTTAGCGAGCGAAGCGAGCGTAGGTTAAGTTTGGTTATATATTTATAAAATAAATAAATATAAATAACCATTTATTTTATTCATCTTTTGCATTAAAATATCAAGTGAAAAAAACTGAAAGGACATAGAAATTGGAAAAACTGTCGTAGGGAAAATTCTTTGTTTAAATTTGACCTCGTGACGAAAAATCTTATTTAATAATTTCTTTAGGAATAGTATTAAGTGTTTCCCTTAGCAGATTATATTACGCGACCACCACCAGAATTCTGGTGCTCCCAATATTTCATATTATATCTTCTCCTCACACACCTGTGGTACGTAAAGTAGAAACAAATATCTTTTTAAGCAATTTGTTTGTTGTACTCTTGTCAGTTTGATGGTGGCAACGACCATAACCGAATACAGAAGGCATACTGCATATACTACAAGTAAGGTTGCCTGAACTGAACCGGAGGATAAAAGAGGCTAAAACAGGGTGAGAAATTAAAGGGGAATAGAGAGAGAAGAGAGAGTAATATTCGGACGGAGGGTGGAATCAATAACGGGTTATACGTTACCGCGGCTCTAGCTGTACGTTTCACTCAGTATAGTACTTTGCGGTGCTAATATAGTCTAGTAGAGTTGCAATCCATCCAATAGGTCTTCTGCTTCTCTTAGTTATTTTATTTGTTTCTCTAACTAATCAATTTAATTAATTAAAATGCTTCTCTGTAATAATTTTTTTTTTTTAATTAGAAAACTCTAATCCATTTACTTTGAATTTTAATATAATCTTTGTATATCTACCTTGCTTTATGAAAAAATAATGCCGTAAAATAAATAAAAAATCGAACTGTGTACTGTTTAGCTTGCTATGTACATAATTTTACCTTGATATTTTATTTTATTCATTAGTTAATACACATAATAATATTACTCAACCGTTTTAGCTTAAATAAACGTAATTCAGTTAAGCTTTTTGTTAGTTAATTACTTATTTTTAATTAACGTTGAATATAATCTAGATTACGTCTTTTATTATTTTTTGTACATTCATTTTCATATTAAAAATAAAAGGTTCTAGGGTAAAATGAAAATTTAATTAATTTTAAATTAATTGTATTAAACTAATACGATACTGTTAAATTAATACTATATTTTATAAAATAGATAACGTAAAATAAATTAATTCTCTAATTTTTCTTAAAATTATGATGATACCACTTTACTTGTCCGTCTGAGTTCAATCTTTTCCGTAGGAACCACTGTTTAATAAACATAATTATTCTTAGATAGAATAACACTGATTAGTTCTTTTGTATTTTGGGTGATTTATTTACAAAATAGCCAAGGAAAAGTTGGGATAGATAATATAAATAAACAAATTAATGTGTATTCTGCTGTAAAACAAACCAATTTTCACACAGTTTCTGAATCAGTAGGAAAAGATGATAGAGTCGGATGTTGATCATTGTTCCAGTTTTCAAAGGCTTGTACTATTTTTTAGATAATCTTAAAAACAATCTACTAATCTCCATATATAAAAACTTAATATATACTTTTAAAATAATCCTTATAAGCCATAAAAAGAAAGCTGATAACAAAGTTGTTATACTTTCATAGCATTGGTTATTTATACTTATATAGTGAGAATAATGATATATGAAAAACAATACCTAAGATTTATTTTTTGGGATGGGGTAAGTTATGATGAAACTTTACTACAAAATTACCATTATACGTTTAAATAAACCAAAAAAAGTTTAAAAAATCCCGAATTTTTAAATTATTTTCTGCTTCCTCATCTTTAAAATCATCTTTCCAGAATTATTATTTGATTTTTCTACGTTAACTTTATTAAATGAAAAAACTAAAAAAAATTCCATTGAAAATGTACAATCAATAACTACTTACATAAAATTCCTTTTTTGGGGGTGGATGGTGAAATTTTATTGTAATACTATTATTAAAAATTTAAATAAACTAAAAAAAGTTTAAAAATTTTAAGCAAAATCGATATTTTTAAACTACGATCGGCTTTATTATATTGCCCCCAAATTATTTTTTTGTATGCTTGCACAACTACTATGCCTAGGAAAATATAAAAAAATTCGGTAAAAAAATATGTAACTTTTTTCGATTTGGTGTAGAGATTTTGGTGTAGAGGGGAATTTGGGGAAATTTTTTTTTAATTGGCAAGATTAGCACGCATGTACCTGCGTTTGTGCTTATCTTACTAATTAATTAAGTTAGTGCTTTTTTTCTTATTAATTATTATATCTTATTATTAGTTATTCTTGTACTGAGCTTATTTGTACTTACCTAACAAGTAAGTATTTTAACATTAACAAATTATCAGTATTTTTTAAACACGGAAAGGAGAACATGAAGCTCCTGCGAAGATCTACATGTTACTCATGGAGTAACATGTTAATAGTATACTACTTAGATGATTTCATTGGAATCGAAATAGCTATATAGTTTTTAAATAAAATAAAATGTCACTTTTGGAAATTTATGCATGTGTTTTTATTTGATGTAGGCCTTTTCTTCACAAGTATTATAATTACATCAGTGAAAAAACACTTAATGATAAATAACTAACATTATAATTGTCTGATATATATAAACTTAGTTTATAATCTATCGTGATTTTGTTTATCGTAAAAATAAACACGGACTAGCCCTTTTCAGAGTTACCAAAAGATTCCAAGGTGCCACATGCTTGCGAAGCCATTTGGCGACAAGACGTACGTATGAACGTTACCTCCCACATTTTTTTTTTTGTTTTTGGGGTCATGAAACATTGAGAAGTTCAAAAACCTTACCCCATTTTTTGATTAATTACCAACTTTTCTTCTTGCAGCATAGGATACTTTTCTGTTATCCCCTCCCATATTTTAATATTTTTCATTATGGAAAATACTTGAAATATGATATCCACTTCATTTTGGGATGGAGAAGCAATTTTTTATATTTGAGGGAATCACAGAAAAGACCCCGGCATTGTTTAGAAATACGGGTTTGTATAGTTACTGTATTCAAAATATTGCAGTACTGATGCTGATACCCAATGGATTGAAAGCCTTTGGAGAAACGCAAAAAACGTGAATCGGGTACTCACCGTACTATGATTGAATCATACTTGTGTGAATTCATGTCGTAGATACCGGGATGAGGACTACTTCGACCAAATTTTGAAAGACATTGTTTCGTTCTATCCATTGAGTGATTGAGTTTTTTAGAAAATGAATTATTTGCATAAGTTTTTTCACTTGTTACTAAAAGTTTTTTTCTTATTTCTTTTGTATTGAAATTAATAAAGTATTTTTATATTTCGTGTGGCGTTTTTCAGTAGCTATTGCAATTATTTATTATTTAAGTAATCAAAACATTACTGTTAATTAGTCAAGGTTAGCGAGCGAAGCGAGCGCAGATTAAGTTTGGTTAGATTACATTTATAAAATAAATAAATGGTTAAAAAATGGTAATATAAATGGTTATATCGGATTATTGGGTTATTTCCCCAACCGGTTATTATTGTTATCAATATTTCCTGCTACTCTGAGTTATTTCCAGGTGAAAAACTTGCAAACTTTGGTGAGGGGGAGAAACGATTAAGTACTTGTTTTTCTGACCGAATTTTGATTTCTAAAATTAAAAATTTATTTCTCCCGAACTTAACATTGATAATTAAATTTCATGAAAGTATGAGTGAATTGAATAAAAAAAAAGTGAGGGAATAACAAGAAAGACCCCAGCAAAGCTCTAGAGCTATGATCACAGGAAAGTAAAAATGAAATTTACCACTTAAAACTGATATATTACATATTTTCTTAGGTGACCTTTATATAGAATGTCTCCAAAAAATGTTAAATATGTTAATTCTTACTCTACAAGTGAAAATAAAGAAAAAGGTTTATATAAATATGTTTATATAAACTCTTCTGAAAATCACTTAAATTTCATTGTTTTATATTAGAAATATTAAGAAACTAATATTAATTATATTACCGATGAATAATTTGTGTACATATTTATTTTCCTCTATTGAACTCAAATATTACTTCTGTCAAATCAGTGTTCTTTCAATAATTTTATATTTTCCTTTAAACCAACTCTAAACAGATAAAATTAGGCGAAATACTTTCCGCCTATTTTGTGACCAAGTTGTGATATAGTAACTAAAATTTTATTTCTTCTAAAAGAGTTACATAGGAAAAAATCAAATAACGTAATTCACATGAATATATCTAACAGAAATTGAAAATTCGGCATAAATGCTAATTAAATATGTTAAAGTATTTCGTTCGTGATTTTTTATTACGTTTATGATACTGGAAAAAAGGGTTTCGTATTTCCCGCTTGTATTCCGAAAGTAGTAAAAGAAACATGTGAAGTTCAATATTTTAATATTAGAAAAAAAACATCTGTTTTTTTTCTTATTTAATGGTTTTTTTTATCGTTCAGTTCACAAGTGGAATTTTAGTAATTTTTATTATTAACGAAATATTCATTTGCGGGTACAAAGTGTTTTCTTTAATTTAAAGCACAAAGAAATTAAAAAAGAGGGAGCATAAATATTCAGTATTTGCTCGCGGGAAAAGGGGGTAATTTAGCTAGCAGAATAGTTTGTATTTTTTTTTTTTAGAGATCACGTTTTCGAGCATTCTTGATACCCTACTGATGAGTATCAAATAATTTATATTTACGGTTGACAAAATGGCTTCTATCATCTTCCAATAAAATCTTTGATTTTATTGCAGTCCTTCTGGAATTATAGGGACACAAACAACAGGATGAAAGAGACCTGAATGTAAATTTCTTTTAAGATTATTTTAATATAAGCACTGCGTTTAGATTTAATTTAAAAAATTAGAGTTAACATACAAAAAGCCGCTTACCAAAACTTCACATGTAAATTATGATATTTACTAAAAACTTAACAGTTGGTTGTCATATGTTTTAAAATTATGTCAAAATGTTAAGTTTTAATTAGTGTTATAAATAGGACTAATATGAGAGTTCCTGAAGATGGAATTTAATTCCGAAAGCGCTTGAACGTGTCGAATTTAATTGTTGCTAAGCGGAGTTTTGTATTTTAGCTATAATTGTATACTTATACAACGGGCCATGCTTAACAAAATTATTATTAATTAACAAACCCCAATCCTACACATCTGTCTCATCTGTCTTAGCTCGTTCTTATCAGGCCTTTTAAAATATTATAAAAATTATAATCTGTGTATAACAGGTTTATTGTTTAGGAATTCAAACATTATTAGAAATTATTTCAATTTAGTTAGATGAAAAATTAGTTACAATGATTTTTTTATTCTAAATTATTTTAGAACGTTACAAAACTCTTTTCTGACGTACTCTTTTCTCTCCTATAAATTGACTTACCTCGAAGTAGAAAAATTACATGAAATGCAAAGTACTAAATATATTCGAGAAATTATATATTGTAATAGTAAAATAGATTTGTAAAGAGCGTTGAATACTTCATTTAACTTTTATGTGAATGTACTGCCTCCGGGGTTACATTAAGTGATGAACAGGACTGTTAAAAGCTTTTGTTTGAATACTGAATACTATTCTGCATGTTAAATAGTTAAATTTATTTAATTTACTAGATGTTTTGAATAAAAATAGTGGTTTTATTTATTCAACATTTAATACGGCGTATCTTAAGCTATTTTCCTAAATCTACGATGAAAACCTTTCTCTGCTTGGATAACGGAAGAAGACACTAAGTTTGAGTGTTATAACTTTGTAACTACCAGCTAAAAAAAAAAAAATTTAAAACGTAAAAAATTTCAAATTAAGACTATTTAGATTACGGTTGTTAAAAAACATTAACTGTTCCCAATGTTAGTGTTTCGCACCTTGCCCCGATTAGAGTAGTTCAATTATCAATGGAGGTCATGCTCGGGAGCATGTTTTCACTCTCCGGAGTGTGATTTAACTTTAGCATGGCGATTTGTTGAATTGGAGTGTACATTTATTAAGGGGAAATAAGTAAATGTTGGTTGCGATCAACGTAGCTGCAAATCCAAGCGGTCTTCAAAGTTCGAGCTGTAGTGGGAGACTAGAGGTTATACTTACCTCCCGAACGGACCAGATCTGAGGTCCTCTGGGACATTTATTCTCGCTGATAGCACTCCAATCACTGATTTACTTATGGTATGCCGTCGTGGCATTGAAGTTTTGGCTGGATTAATATGCTGCCGTGGCAAAAAAAAATTATTTGCAATAGTTTGTAAAGTGGGGTATATTCGGTTTAGGTGGTGATAGAATCTGTAGAGTTAGACACGGGGTCTTTGATCTTCCGCGTGTAGGCCTTTTTGTTAGGTGTCTGATGTCTTCGTTGAAGACAAACTTGACGAGGACGGAATTTACCGATGTGAATGTCTGTCGAGGCATCTGTATCAGTGGCATCTCACGAAGCCGGACTGATGACTGTGATCAGTTTGCGGACAAGAAGATGTCCTCCGATTAAGCCATTCATGGCTAGAACAGAGGGGTTGGTTTGGCGACCAGACATACTATTAGGCAGGTGTTCTCTCTCGGAGGGGAACTGAGATGTTCCCAATGTTACTTGCGTATTTAAACGCCTTTTTTTACCGTAAAAACAGAAATGTATTATTTGACGGGTTTTTTCAATTTTGTTATGAAGTACAGCAGTATTAACTAAGTAAATTAATAAATGTTTGGAGGAGAAAATTTTAGCAGATTTCCTACAGCCTACGTGATTCCTAATCTCCTTCATTAATATACTCAAAAAAGTGTACGAATATCATTGAAAGGAAACTTTTATTCTGGAATGTCTCTGTGTTACATAAAAGAAAATACGAGTAGCGGATATAAAAGGTAGACCACAGGCGAGGTTTTGTTTTCATAAACACCTACTAATCCCGCATTTGGAAAATATTTTTAACATAACTGGAATCTATTTACATTTCAATTTTATTTTATTTATAATTACTTCATGTTGAATATTTCTAATAGTTAGAGTCTAATATTTAAACTATTTTCATGCATAACTTATAAGAAAATCGATTAAAATAATATGTTGTAACATGCTCTAAATATAAAAAGTTGATTTGAAATACACGGATGAACTTCAAAAAAAAATATCAATAATCTTTCGTCAGTGGTACTTCGTTTCATTATATTTTCCTTTATTTTTATTTTCATCAAGCTGCTTGTTTCTCATCTTATGCGTTTCTTATGAACGGAGTTTTACTGATGGAATGTTTTTTATAACCCTACCCTCATTTAATATTAGGCAATCAAACCGAATTAAAAAAAAAACTTTCCAATTCTTAAGAATAAAGCTCTTGACTAAATTGTCCAAATTAAAAGTTGTTAATTTCTAACTGGCGCTGACTATAAAGTCAAAAATTAAAGAACTGAAGAAATATATAATTTTATAAATCTTTATATCGAGTCAAATTTATATTGAGTCAATCTTTATATCTAATAAAAGTTTGTGGTTTTTGGTTTACAATCTTAAAATATTTTAATAATTCAAAAAAGATATTGCTATGACTTATTGAGGGATGTACTTATTACAATTTATGTATAACTTATACGCTTGCATTGTAAGTACAGTTGTTTTAGAAAACAGGTTACAGCACGGGGAATGCAGGGTGATAGATCAATTTTAATAAATTCAAAAAATAATTTTTCACCGAGTTATATACTATATTTTGTGTTGATGGATTTTATAATTGGATACTTATTTTTCTTCTAAATATCTAGTCAAAAATTACTATTTGTTGTCCCAAATAGATTAAATTGAATTTTAAATTGTTTTACAGATTAATATTATTTTTCATCTCAATCCTATAGAATTTTTACCTATAAATTTAAAAATCTTCACTAAATGCAATTTCTGAATTTTGTTTATCAATAATTTTTATGTAAAACAGATCATTCAGATATAGCTAGGTATAATATCAAATATAATGGCTTAAAATACAAAAAAAATTGTCTAATAATCTTCAGAGTTGGTTGAAATTCTCAGAACAGAAAACTTAATAAAAGAGTTACGTGACCCAACAATAGTAATGAAAGTATCCCTACAGCTTCAGTGTATTTCATCTTTCTAACTATTGTTGTTGTTTCTTTTTCATCATCATTATTTTTTTCTTGAATTTAATAAAAAAAATTCCTACAAAAATAAAAGTATTTAAATAAGTATACATTTTAAATATTTAATAATTATTAACTAGTTAAAGATCGTAAAAATATTCTTATTTTCTAAGTTTTAAGTCTGAGGTACGCAAGTTTCTGTTTTACCCAAAGTTTCTGCGATACGCTGACACTTGTTGTTATATTTTAATAAAACATTTTAGCGATCTACACTTTTTATTTCCCCTACATCCCTGGGCCGGACATCCACTCAAGTATGCACGGCCCAGGGATGTGTCCTTTTGACTCTAAGGGGGCCTCCCCACCCAACGGCTGTACGTCCGGCACGGCAGGTCAACCCCCCCGGTTCCGGATCTTTTCTTATTGCTGCTCGCCTCTAATCCTCCGCACGTAAGGGAAGGTCCGGCTATGCCGTACCCCCCCCCCCCCCCACATGCAGAGAACCGGGTCTCAGTCTTTGCTCTTTTATGCCTGCCTCAAACCGGCGGCGCCAGCCCCAGCAAGCACCGAAGTGCCCCCAGGAACCGACACCGCCGGCCGGCAAATGTAGCGATCTACACTTGCTGACCAAAAATATTCAGAACTATAAATTTGTTACGTAGCTTAAGTTTTCAGTACAAAATTAGATGAGAATCTTGCAAATAATAGCAGTTTCTAAGGTTAAACAACTGATTTTTTCAACTTGTAAGTTAGTAATAACATACTAGTGGCTCCTTGCTGCTCCACTGCGTTATTATTACAAAGTAATATTATATAATTAAAAAAATTGGCTAAAAGCCTATTCCATTTACAATACGTCTCCCCATCAACCCCCTTTAGTCCCTGTTTCGTTTCCTACCACAGATAAAATACGTGCTCAAAACCTATTTCCTACTGAAGGATGGTTCTATTTTTTTTTATTCTGCTCGAAATAGATCGCAGATATGTCATCACGCAATGACAGACTTTCAAAGTCATTTTCCTGTGAGTAATAACCTCGGAAAATTTTTCTGTTAAGTAATAAATGAGAATTTTTTGAGGAATTCTCAAAGGAGGCTCAAGTTTGGAGTCCGTTGATGCTTGATGACATATCTGTGGGTCATTCAAAGCAGGATAACAAAAATCAGCCTGATCCGTCCAGTAGAACGCCCACATGGACTGGAAATAGGTTTTCAGCCCAATAAGTTAATATATTTCGTAAATATATTAACTTATTTTATAAGCCTATAAATTTAAAAATCTGTTATGGACTCTACATGACTTTCTTTTACGCCTATTAAATTACATATACACATTTTTTTTTTTTTTAATGAAAAGTACATAAAATTTCATTTCGTTAATAACTTCTGATATTTTTTTTTTTTATTGTTATTATTGAATTATTATTTAATTTAAACTTTTTTTTACAATCAGAGGTTAATAATTATTAATAAATCAATATATTTAAATTAAAAAAAAAGGGATGAAGTGGGATTCGAACTATTTTGTGAAATCCAAATATTTCATTAATTAAAATTTTATTTGGCTATTACTCTGGAACCAATGAAAATAAGTACCACTTGTAGCGTGACGTCTGTATATGCATACGTACAGTCGTTACGCCGAAACTAGTCGAAATGGATTCAGGGGTGGTCAAAATGTATATTTCCATTGAAATCTGAAAACCAAAATCTTTCGCAATCACAATACTCCCTTTACTTCGTACAAGGAAGTAAAGTGACGTTGTATTTTATTTATTTATTTTTTAAATTAAAAATTATGCTTTTTTACTATATTGATTTATCTGTGAATTGTGAAGGTTCTATGAAATTTTTTTTAGGGTTTTTGAACTTACCTCTTGTAGAGAATACTTTTATGTTCCGGTACAGTTACCTGTAATACTTTACTACTAAAAAAAAAAAATAATTAATGATCTAGAATCATGTTAATGTATGAATACATAAATTAAACTTTTCTTTAAATTTTTCCAGAAACCTAAAATGATTTATCATGGATAAAAAAACTTAGAGTGATATAACTGAAATTTTCCAATAACATAACGAAAAATAGTTTAAGATTGCTTTTCTTAAGATGTAAATAATACGTTTAGTCTAACAAAGATTTAGTTAAAATCTTAAAGATATTTAGAAAGTTCAACATTTCATTCTTCTTGACAGAAAAAATAATTGAAAATTATTACTTCCATCCTTACAATAATAATTATTTATTTTCTTATTATATGAATAACGAAAAACAATCTCGCTATTATTGATTTGATAAAATGTAGTAAAAATTATCATAAATTTAATCCTTTATTAAGGATGTCTCTTTACAAAATAGCAAAAATATTTAAAAGTAAAATTTCAAAATTGAGGCGGATAAAAATTCGGAGTGGTAATTTTCTTTTTCCTTTTTTTATTTTGAATAACCAAAACGTTTTTACAGATTAAATAAATCTGAACTAGTATTTTTATTCATATTGTCTTCTCCTGGCATTACAACACTACTGCTATAATCGCTATAGAATACAGTGGACATGTGTTTCATTTAATTTTTTGCCATAATTTATGTCTTTTAAAGCCAATTGTACAAAGTTAATTACTACGATTTTTGTTTGTTTCATGATGCATGCTTTATTTTTAGCATTTTTCCGGAGCTCCGTCATCCTATTATATTGATATGTTAAATATTTTAACGTAGTCCAGTTTTAAGTTTAGTGAAACGAAACGTCGTCATGTTGAAGAAACTTTTAAAAATTATTGAAATTTATCTGTAATTATGAAAAATCGTAGTTTTCATTATCACTGTTTTACTTATGTACAGTGATAATAATCTAATGATAAATTTAAAAATTGACAAATAAATTAGCATGGGTTGTAACACTACAAATCAGTAATAGTTTTAAGAGATTAGTTCACGTTTTACATTTATACAGGTAGTGACGTTTGGGGTCGTACCGTAAAATTTTTATTTACAAGACGATTTTTTTATGAATTAAATCATTGAAGAAAACTTTATGGTATTTGAAAGAAAAACTATTGTGGATTTCTACATGAATTGTTAATTGTAATGATAGCCGCTGAAAAAACGACAAGATTATATTATTGAAAAAATTAGTGTAAAAAATGTAAGAGCCATAAGATGTTATATTTAACTAACGGTTCAATAACGTCGACTTTATTGAGCTGTTAATTGTTTTACAAATCTAACTATATTTTATCTTTTGTTTTCGAGACTTATGTTCAGTACTCTTAAAGGGAATAAATACGAATATTAGCCGGGTCGAAGCTTTTAACTAATTGGAAGGAGTAATTATAGTAGAGTGCATTTATTTAGCAGTATTTTAGTAGAAATGTCTTCGTTGCGGCTGCTAATATTAACCGATCGAAATGAACTGCACTGCATACGACGATAATCAAATGTTGACTAATAAATGTAATATGGGTCTGCCAGTATGTCACACACATTTATAGCTCGCTCATCCACATTGTACTACTCAGAACTTGTATTCGGGCAAAGCGGCAATCTTTGTAACAATAAGTTATCGGTCGTATAACAGTAGTATGTGAGAATAGAAATTTCATACCGCTCTAACCTTTTTCCAAATTGCTGTAACGACTGATAACTTGTAAAAGTCGTTCATTAAATATTGAGTTGTTCTCCCTTTTTTTATAGATTGTTTTTTTTCTTTACTATCCTTCTTCTCAGTGATTATAAAAAAGAAGAGGTCATTAACTAAACACAATTTTCGTTGATTCATTTATCTTTAACGAACTAACAATTATTTCTTCTGCTGTAACTGTTTTTAACAACAGTTTTTTTTTCTATATTGTCAAAAGAGAAAAGCAAGATTTAACTGATTTCATCTCCTTTTTCTACTTATTCAATATAATCTGGAGTAATGGTTTGTTTATTTGCCACTTGCCACCGACAGATTTAATAAATTTTTCCCTCTTTCTTTATAACTCTTGCAGCTGCTCGTCTTAAGATTGTTTTACATTCTTCAAGATTTCTTTTCTTTCAATTTTCTTTCAAGATTATTTATTGTACTTTTTTCTGTAATTGCAGTTACTTTTCATTTTTACTCTCTTTTTTTCTAAATACGGTGTTTCAGTCCAAATTTTGCTTGTAAATGAGTTCTTGAATAAATCTGTTATATTTTTCTTTTTTCTCTTCTACTCGTTTAACGTTGCGTTCTTATGCAGTAAATTTTATACTTTTATTCTTATTTTTATAATTTTTTTTTCTTTCCACCTTTTGTTAATTTAAGCAAATAATATTTTTACGTTACTTTTTATTTATTTTTTTGCTTTTCTGGATTTTCATTCTACGTTATAATTTCATTTTGTACAGATGATAACGGTGTATAGATTTGATAAATTATTATAAGATAGACTTTTAAAACTTACGGTTCTTGTAGTACATCAAATTTGTTTGGTTAGGATTTGAGGAAATCTGCTAGAGGTTTATACAGGAAAAGGGTATTTTCTATGTGTACCTTTGGTTAGAAAAGGTCTTTGTTTAGATGAAACAAGCTACCAGCAATCCTTTTTTATTTATTATTCAGTAAGCTTTAAAATATACAAATATAGTTATTTATTGTATAATCTCATGACTACATGAAGGGATTATTGTCTCTTTAAATATCTTTTAAAAAATATTTTTCGTTTGTTCTCGATAACCACGAAAACTACTCGTACTGAACCAATACTTACGAAATTTTAACTGAAGCTTTCTTTTAACCCCCGGAATGTTTACCGCAGTTCTAACCTCACCAATCTCACTGCTACATAAATCATAAATAAAAAAATCTGATGTGGACACTACATGACTTCCTTGCACGCTTATTAAATTACATATACACATTTTTTGCAGCACTTCATTTAAACTTATTTAATTTGAAAGTGAGATACGCTCCTCCAATTCTTTAATAAAGTGGACAGTTACACAATTGCTAAAATACTATTTTTTATTAACCTCAAATATTTATACAATTATTAATTTAGCAATCTTACCTGAAATACTAGGATAGAGTAAAAGTCTTTTTATTACTCTTTAAATAAATGTAAATCTTATATCTATCAAATACTACGTTTTTTAAATTATTATCCATCAACAAAAACGAAATTGGAGACGGTTATTAAATTTTATAGCGCTATTTATTATCAAGTAAACTAAAACAAATGCGTAAATAAAAAAATCTGATGTGAACACCATATGTACCTTGTAAGCCTATTAAATTACATATACACATTTTTTGCTGCTAAAAATTTCCTTAGCATTTTATAATAGTTTATATATTAATTTTGTTTCATGTCGCTCAAGTAGATATGTAGTGTAAGTGAGAACATGTAGGATCCGTAACCATGCACCCATCGGTTCAAATCTGATTTCATATACATATTTTTTAACTATTTTTTAATGTACATATATTGATTTATTAATAATTAATTATTAACCTCTGAGTACAAAAGTGTTTGACTTAAAATGAAAAGTACATAAACTTTTATTTCACTAATAACTTCGGTTTTTATTTTATTTTTTGTATTGTTATTATTGAATAATGTTAATTTTTTTTACAGACAGAGGTTAATAATTACTAATAAATCAATATATTTAAATAAATTAAAAATTAAAAAAAAGAAAGAAATGAAGTCTGATTCGAACCGATATGCCTTCCTCTTGTAAGATCCAAATATTTCATTAATTAAAATTTTATTTAGCTAAAACTCACCAATGAGAATAAGTACCATTTATGATATATTGTTGGAAAGCAGTCGATTGCAATCAAAAGAAAAGGTGCACAACTACATGTTACAACAATCCTAAATACAAAATTTCAGCATTCTACAGCTAATCGTTTTTCAGTTACGCGAGAATCGTACTAGCGTACATACAGAGTCACGCCGAAACTAGTCAAAATGGATTCAGGGATGGTCAAAATGGATATGACGACTATTTATATATTAAATAAAGTTTTGATGGTTTGAGGAATATTGAATGTCGATATCAATATCGACTTATTCAGAAATTTATTATGTGTTTTACTAAATTTATCATTAACTAATCTAGCGGTAATCCGCGAGAATTTACTCTCACGGGAGTAAAGTAGAATTTTCTGTTTATTTTTATATCCTAAAAAGTTCCATCAAGGTAAAGCATACACATACATGATAAAAATGCGGACGTTTGTGTTGTTTCTGCCAACAAAACGAAATGTTCGTTGAAAGAAGCAACTGTTTGTACAAGCTGTTGGAAAAAGCTGGTTGAATTATTAATCTCTGTGACTCATTTCACCATTACATTACCTAAATGCTTATTTTTTTTTGCGTTTAAAAACAACAGTTTCAACCTTCGAAAAATATGTTAGGTGTCAAATTAGCTTTTGATTATCATTCCGAAATTGATTATATGAATTTGAATGATATTCAAATAGATAAGAAGATTAAAAATGTAACCATTGCAATGCCAAAAAAAAAAATTATGAAACTCCTAGACTTTCTATGCTAGGAGCAAAATAGTTTTTGAACAACTTAAATATCCGTCTTATTTTATTAAAAATTTTATTTTGGAAACACATCCTTTACATAAACTTTTTCTTTTATCCGATAAGCTGTGAACAGCGTTAAGTCCAAGATCAACAGCCACATATAATTACTAAAAAACTGTTTCCAATCTTTGAAGATTTATATGCATATAAATCTTCATTTATTAATTAATAAATTCTTTAACTAGAATTAGTTAACTCCAGTTAATTGGCTGCATTGTAATATAGTCATTGTTACTTATTACACAATAACACACACACACACACACATATATATATATATATATATATATATATATATATATATAGATAAAATTGAAATTTGGCTTTAGCCTTTATTTCTTTAAAAATAAATAAATAGCCATAAGGTTGTCATCATCATCATCATCATCATGAGGTATTCTACTCATTGGCAGGTCCCTGATACCAGTAACCTCCTCCAGTTCTTTCTGTCCCAGGCTAGCTCTTCGGTATCTTCGTAACTTCCGTTCTTGATTTCATCTCTCAACTTCAGTTTTCTTCTTCATTTCCTCCTTTCTCCACTCACAATAGTCTCCAATCACGGTTGTTAATATACGTCTTCTTAATATATGACCAATCCAGTTTCCCTTCCTCCTTATAATTATTCCAACATTGTTCTTTCTCTCTCACATTCCATACGTAATTCGTAACATTTAACCAGCCTTTTCTATAGATCCAAGTCTATTTTGCTACAAAGCAGTCTCGCTTCTTCTTACCAAAGGCCTGCTTTACCATGGCTATTCTTGACTTGATTTCTCTATTACTTCTCCAGTTATAGTTTAATATGCTTCGCGAATATCTGTATTTTTTACTTGTTCTACTTTTCCTTCTTTTGTTCACACTTTCATAATTTCTTTGTCATTAACTCTCATAACTTTCATTTTCCCTTTATTAATTTTTATCCATATTCCTTTATCACTTTTTTTAACTTAAATATCATCCTTTGTAATATTTCAGTGTCATTCGCAAATCTTACGCAAGCAATCTTCTAATATTTAATACTTACTCCTTTCCTATCCCACTCTACATTCTTAAATATATCTTCTATATAAAGATTATAAAGAGTGGGAGACAAACTATACACAAGATTGAACGAGCTTAAAAATTGCAAGTCACTCCCAAAAAAATGATTCAGCCTTCTTAAAAAATTACAAACATTCCTTACTTAGTAAGCTTACTAGGAAATCTGAGGAATGAAGTAGTAGGTTGTTGTTGCTTATTTGATTATTCGAATTATTCTGTTACATACGAGTATTACTACCAGTTGAATTGCTTTCAACGCTCTTATAAAGATTAAAAAGGTTTTCTTTTATTTTTTTTAATAATAAATAAAATGTATGAAGAGATTTATATCTGTGTTTAAATGTATTAATATTATGCCTGTATATAGAAAATACACCGATGAATTTAATAGAATGTATGATTTTTTTTAGTATTGAAACTTAATTAAGTTGTTAAATATAAACAGTCTTCTCGTTAGATTAACATGTTATTCGTAGTATCAGGTCAATCATTTATCATTCCTGTATTATTAAAGAAATATTTTCAATGGAGTGTGTAGGGGGGGTGTTTGTAAACAGTGCAAAATATAGAGGCTATACGAAAACTTTATGTACCATAGAGTATATGTAAATTATTAGTTCAGAACTCTGTTGATATCAAAGTAATATAACGTTTCAGGGGACTCTTTGATCAACACTGAATTTAAAGAGGAAAAGATTCAGCGAGATGCATTTGAACGTTTTAACTGTACAATTATGAAATGTTTCAGCTGCCCTAGTTTATATATATATATATATATATATATATATATATATATATATATATGTGTGTGTGTGTGTGTGTGTGTGTGTGTGTGTGTGTGTGTGTGTGTGTGTGTGTGTGTGTGTGTGTGTGTGTGTGTGTGTGTGTGTGTGTGTGTGTGTGTGTGTGTGTGTGGACACACGTTTCGATATATACTACTTAAATAATTCGCTATCGTTTAAATGGAAGATCAGGAAAATCTATTATTAAATGCTGGTAAAAAACAACTATGTATTTATAGAGTGAGCTTACATTTTTATTTTAATATTTAAACAGTATTTGAGTACTGTTAATTATAAAATCATTTCAACTTCATTTAGTAACAAATTATAAAACAACCAAAAATAATCTCTCTTGTTTTAATGCTCATTCAGTTTTTATTTGTATTTTATTTTTTACATAATTCCGTAGATTTTATTTTTTATTGATTAATAATCTTTATAAATAGATGCTCTCTATTGATTCTTGAAAATAAATGTGTTTAATTTTTTATGAGATTTTTGAGAATTTTTAAATATGATGTAGGCTTATAACAAGAAAATCGAATATGCCAAAGCACTTTTATTATATAGATATGAAGCAAATATTATTAATCTATTTAGACATCATTTTCATATTGTGATAATTTAAAGAATATGTTTTTCTTTTATATATCAGGAGCACCTGAAGGGTAAAACTCTGACATAATTAAAAAATGTTAATGTTACATAGACATAATTTATGTAATCTATATTATATGGTGAAGGATTTATAAAGGAAATTTTTTAAATTCTGTGCTTTGATTGTTAATACTGTTTAATGGCTTCTTTTTACATAAATGTTAATTATTCATCTCTTAAGGAAAGATAAAATTAAAAAAGGATAAACAACTGAATTAAATTTTCTATTATTCAAACGTAGACTAACGGTACGAATAATTTAAATTAATCAGTAGATGATGAAGCACACGAAAATTAAATTCCAAAAATTTAGATGTCTTACTTCTGCTGACAAAAAGTAACATTTCATTACGAATAAGTGGAATATAACATAATATGATATGATTATGGGGAGCAGGATACGGCAGAACACGTAGTGTTTTCATGCACGAGGTGGAAAGACTTGAGAGCTGCCATGATACGCCACGGCGCAGTAAACGTGGATAATGTAATAAGTGTGATGTTGGGTGACAGAGATGCTTGGACGAGAGTGACGACTGCGGTGTCAGCCATAATAAGAAACAAGACAGCGGTGGAGAGGGGCAGGCGGACCGGAAGACTACAGTTGACCAGAGGTGGAGAGACCGATGCTGGTTGGCTATGGGCGGCCAGCCTTAGGGTGGGCGGCGGGGGCTTCCTTCTCCTACGGAAAAAAAAAATATATATATAATATATGATGTTATTTCATTCGGCCTGATGTCTTTAGTTTTTTCACATGTAACATCATAGTTTTACCGGGAGTCGTCGGCAGTTTTTAACGGTCACGTTTGAGCAATGTCCCTTATTAATACCGTATTATATTTTAATAATATATAAATTTAGTTGATGTACCACGGAAATTCCAGAATTACAATTAATTTTATAGGCAGGTTATGGGGAAACAGCCTTGTTTAGCGGAGATCATTTAATTATCGGGGGTATATCCATCAGAGAAAGAGAAAAAAGGGAGGAAGTAAATTTTTTTTGTGTTCATTTCTCATAATTTGAGTTGGAAACCAGCGTAAGCTAATCGTTTTTTAAACAGTACAACTGTTTCATTTTGTACTGATTTTAACGAAGTTATCTTTATAACGAAGACGAATGATATAAATTAAACAAATTTACTGTGGAAGGTTTGTCTAGTATCGAAAATAATCCTAATTTATTAGTAATAACTATATATGCTACATGAGTATGTTTCCAAAGACACTCACTGAACATTAACCTCATTAACGTGCTTCCACTTTATCCTCACGTTTTTTTTTTTTTTGTTTTTTTTATAACAGTATGTACAACAGATATTTTTTAAAAATTAATATTTACAAAGTAGTTTATACAAAGAACATCCGCTGAGTTGTGAATAAATAAATAACGATGTTATTCTCAACAGCTATATTGCCTGCCATTTTGAAATTAAGAATGTTATAATAAATCTTTACACATAGATCATTCTGTTTAGCAGCAAAAATTTTGAAAATGTTTATAAAACATCGGAATGTGCAGTATACTCTGCAAAAAAAGAATTCAAATAAGCTAAAAAAATGTAAAGGGAATTATAAAATCGAAACCAGTTTGTAATGCTAAACATTTCTGTTAAAATTTTACAAATCTTGTGTTTAAAATGATTTATATTTATTTATTTTTTAAAGGAATAATGAAAAAGTTGTATGTTCTCTCATTAAAATTTCATAGTTTTTTTTTTTTGTCTTCAGTCATTTGACTGGTTTGATGCAGCTCTCCAAGATTCCCTATCTAGTGCTAGTCGTTTCATTTCAGTATACCCTCTACATCCTACATCCCTAATAATTTGTTTTACATATTCCAAACGTCCCTGCTACACAATTTTTCCCTTCTACCTGTCCTTCCAATATTAAAGCGACTATTCCAGGATGCCTTAGTATGTGGCCTATAAGTCTGTCTCTTCTTTTAACTATATTTTTCCAAATGCTTCTTTCTTCATCTATTTGCCGCAATACCTCTTCATTTGTCACTTTATCCACCCATCTGATTTTTAACATTCTCCTATAGCACCACATTTCAAAAGCTTCGAATCTTTTCTTCTCAGATACTCCGATAAAAGTTTCACTTCCATATAAAGCGTCACTCCATACATACACTGTCAAAAATCTTTTCCTGACATTTAAATTAATTTTTGATGTAAACAAATTATATTTCTTACTGAAGGCTCGTTTAGCTTGTGCTATTCGGCATTTTATATCGCTCCTGCTTCGTACAAAATTTCCGCTTCGTCAAGTTTCATAGATTAATTAAACATAATATATATATTTTTTTATCTTTATTTATTGCTATTTTGATCTATCATTTTTTATAAATGCGACATTTTTAGAATAACCCGCCTATCTAACATATCATCTGCATATAATCTCATATATAATTGATATGTTCATGAATCTTTCATGGATTTATTCTGTGTACATGAGATGCGTTTATATCTTACTTTATATAGATCTCATTACATTGATTTAACCAGAAAAGAAATAAATACAGAAAAATCACGATTTACTACTATTTACGAAAGTTTTCACCATTTTCTTATTTATGACTTACCATTAATAAGTTGGAGATACTTTTTACTTCCTTGTACGAAGTAAAGGAAGTATTGTAATTGCGAAAAATTTCGGCTTTCAGGTTTCAACGTAAATATCCATTTTGACAGAATTATTTGACAGAACAATAAAATATAATGTTATGTTGGTACTAATTGTATATTTTTGAATTGTATTCAATATAAAGTGACTGTTGACAATTATTTTATTAATTACCGTTGATATTTGAATACAAATAATATATTTTTTTTAAATATTTGTATTTACTAGAAAAATTATTTTCATTTATAATAAGAATGATTTGTAAGTTATTAATTTCAATATGCTTACTCTATCCTTCAAATTTATATTTCAGAATTATAAAGTATTTACGAAGCAAAAAATGTGTTTATGTAATTTAATAGGCGTACAAGGAAGGCATGTGGTGTCCACATCAGATTTTTTTAATTGATAAAGAATCGATTTTAGATAAAATAGCAGAAAATAAAGTAAAAATTTCATATTAGTTTTTTTCACTACTGAAATCATAGCCAAAAAAATTACCTTACTACCTAATATTTTTCAAAATGGCCGTGAATAAAATTTATATGTTTTATGTAAGTAAATACATATAACTTAGTTATTTTACAAATTTATTAATAAAATATTTCTTATGTATTTCATAATTCTGTTTTGGTGTAACACAATGGTTGAAACAAAAATAAAGAAATGTAATAAAGTACAATATAAAAAGAACAAAAGAAAATTAATTAAAATTACTTTGAAAATATTTTCAAAGTATGATAAAATTAAGTTAGTAATGTATAGCGTAACGTATACCAAACATTTTAAGACCGACGGATTCTAAGGTTAAGAAAAGTTAAACTGTAATAATTAAAAGTGGATCGAAAGAGTGTGAGTAACAAAAACTGCGGTCCAACTCTTTCCTCTTATCAGTTCTATTTATAAGGTCCAGTAGCCCGGCTCTTCTTTTTGTGTTCACCAGCGTATAACTTCATCTAATACTTTCTCTTTTAAACCCTTTACGTTACCTTTCTTCTTTTTTCTTTTTCCACCGATCCTTTTTCAAGGAACTGTTTTAGCCATAAAATTTAAAGAAAAAGACTTACCGACTTTCCATTCCGGTTATCCACTTGTTTGATTTCTCTTCATTTCTTTCTTTTAAATTCAATTTAATATAAGAAATATAGAAAGTATCATATATATATATATGTAACTTATCTTACAAACATTAAAATATAAAATAATATTTTATGTTATTTTATATATATATATAAAATAATATTATGTTATACAATATTCATGATATTTTTATTTTATTTTTTGTAAGTTTTAATAAAACATTGACATAATTTTTAGTGTACATAAATTCTCAATATTTTTTTTTAATGTAAAGGTGAGGATATCGGAGACGTTTATAAAACAAACTTTATTATCTTTCTTAAGACTCAAGGGATAGGAAATTATATCTAGGGGCAGTTAAAACGTAACGTCATCAGTGTTTAAAAATTTATTTTATTTTTAGCTTTATATCTATAAAACAACAAAATTAAACTTTTTAGATATTAACTAAACTTGGGCTATGAGGATTTAATTCGAATTTTAGAACTGAATCGGTAAGGAAAACCATAAAAGGAAAATTTCATTAAAACATATTTAGTATATTACACAAATGTTAGAAAGGTAATAATACATTAAATAAATTAGATTTTAATCTTTTAATAATAATCTGACTGACCAAATTACTGACAATTATGAATACAGAATAAAATTTAAAACCTGACTAAAAATCCGCACTAAAAATTTAAAAAAGTAATACTATTCAAATTTTTTTTTAAATCTCGATTTCTTTAAATCTTCGTCAAATAAAATAGCATTTTTTATAAAAAAAAAGAAAAAAAACAGATTTATTCTTCTTAAAATATTTTATTTTTATTTAAAACTAGCTGACCCGGTAATGCTTCGCTATTGTTTGATTTGAGTATATGTAAAGATTAAATGAGCACAAATGAAAGTTTGATAAAATATTAAAAAACTAAACATTACGGAACATCTCAAAATTTAACCTTTCCCTTTTTACCTCTTCCCCTCTTCCAATCTTCGTTCCTTCCCCTCTTCATCACTTTACACTCTTTCCCTTCGTCCTTTTTCCCTTCTTCCAATTTTCGCAAAAATATTTCTTTTCACGTAACTAATACATATTTTGAATATGAGATAATAATAATGAGATAATATATCAGACCGTAAATACAATTTTTTGAAATATCTTTTTTCCAGCGCCACCTAGCGGATTCAAACTAATTCAGAAACTTTCGCGGGCATACCCACTACAACTCTCAGATGAATGGCATAGGAACGCATTCGGGACAAATAAACATTCATTTTTATATGTATAAAAGGTATAAGATATGAATTAAGTGTACAAGAAAAAATTTCATTTACATACAAAAACGTCTCACGAACGCAAAAAACGAGTAACCTCCATCTTGATAAAGTTAAGAACAGAAATGAAAATAAATTACATTTAATATCTATCTATTACTACATAGTTTCCACCTAGCCAGAGAGTTCCAACCCATCGACCTCCAATCGGTTCATTATCCTTATGCTTGTGAGTACAACGATTAAAGCCTAATCAATTTATAAAAAAAACTATCACTGTATTTTAATTTCTTCAAAGCAACAGTTTAGTGAGCAAAGGACCGGAAACTTTGAGTGATTTATTTCACTGTTCACAAGCAGTCATGGCTGTATAACTATTTTAACCTATGATATTATTTTAATTTTTTATTTTAATTATAATATTTTAACTCCTGATCATGGTTTTGAAATAAACCGAAAGATCTCGAGTACACTTAATTTGCTGGTATGGTGGATTTTAATTTTTTAATAACTTATTAATTAAGTAATCAGCGGTAACATATTTGAGAAATTGAATAAATAATAGCTAAATAAATTGAATAAATAATATAATAAGTTATAGCGGTTACCCGTCTTTCGTTCGGGTAAAAACGTATTTTATAAGGCTCTTAGCGTTACCCGACAGACACCACGAGGAGGTGACCGTACTTAGTTTTGAAAAAAAATTTTTTAAATGTTTTTTTCTTCATAACTTAAAGGGCAATTAATTACAAACGAAAATTAACAGACAAACAATAGGAAGGGTGATTTCAGACCAAGAAAGAAAGTTAAGATCCGAAAGAATGAAGAAGTAATGGGCTAACAGGAAACTGAAAAACCCCTCCTATAAAAATTGACTAAAGGGTCCAATGTAGGCCAAACAACTAAAAACAAAAAACGGCTATTAAAATTAAATAGTTTTGTCCGGAATATTATATTCCAGTCCCAAAATGAGAAGCGATTTTTTTCATTACTTTTATAAAAGTTATACTTCATTTTTTCAATATTTTTAAACAATTCTCTTTTAATTTTTTTTTTTTCAATTCTTTACAAGTAAATTCTTCCCATTAAGTAAAGAAACCTCTAAAAGAAAAAAAATTATTCGAAATTGGGGATTTTTGATGGTTATATCTTATTTTTCTGGTGTAAAAATCAATAAAAAATCAAGGTATTGTTAGTATTACTTGGCCGGCGTAGCCGGGAAATTCATTCAATAATTTGCCAGCTTTTTAGTGTTTCTATAAAATATTTTGATTTATGAAAACAACAGTTTTATAATAATATTTCATGTTTTAATTAATTGTGAAGACAGTCTAGATTGAAAAGTGAACCTTTCTCAGTGAATGAAGCTTTTAGAATGTTCTTTTCTGATTTAATTTTATTATTTAGTATTAGAATTTTTGTTTTATATTTTTAATTCTATTATTAGAATTTATAATATTCTTTTCCGAAATTTTTATTGACCACGATAATCATACATTTTTAATAATTAAAGTGCCTTTGTTTGTGGTAATATCATTTTATCCATTAAGTTTAATCATATTTTTCTAATCGTGTAAATTAATACGATTTTTGACTGAGATAAAAATCCTGAAATTTTTTTTCAATATTTTAAATAAATTTCAGTAAGTGTTAATTACTTCATTTTTAAAATACAACTGAGAAACACGTATTCTGTTAAATTTATTTAAATTTTTGTACTTAAGAATTTACTTTTGCTAAATTTTAATTAAAATTACAAATGAAAAAATGTATAAAGCTGAGATACATATTTTCCTAAGGTGTAATTTTTTTTAAATTATACTGTATTTTCATCTTTTTTATTTTTTTTATTTTAAGTTATTGACAAAATGCTTATAATTTAGTTAATACAATTAACTACATAATACAGCGATATTAGAAATGGGAAATTTTTATTCATATTAATTTCATTATTTTTATTGATTTTTAAAATTAAAAAAACGTTTCGATAAAAAAATACATACTGTTTTTCTATTCACTTGGACTCTTTAATTTGTTGTTTAGATCATCTAAAAAGTTGTTCTCTAAACCGAATCGGTATAATTTCCAGTTCGAAGCGAAATATATAATATGCTTTAATATTTATTGGTCTGGAAAATATCGGACCCTGTATAGTCAAAATAGAATCAGATATATAGCAGAGAAAACAAAAATTTGTTAAACTTAGCGAAGATTGATTTTATTTTTTAGCGAACATTGATTTAGAACACTACCATCGTACGAATTTTACATTAGAGTAATTTTGTGAGAGGGTATATACCTGTGCGATACAAGGCATTCCAGATGGGAATTTCCTATATCATTTCAAATGGATTTCTCATAAAAAACTAACTTTCTCATTACAAAAGAATTAGGTAAAATTGATGCTTCGTTCTTTCTAACTTCCTTTCATTTATAAAACATGATTAATAATATTAATTTACTTCAAAAAAATACTAAACTTTTTCTTATTTTTAATTTTTTATCAGATGTTTGTAGCATACAATTAAAGTGTGATGTTGCCAAAGCAATCAACCAAGTCAGAACGTAGTACGATAACAGAGATCCGCTCAGTTTACTAAACAATCCTACTATAAAACGTGCTCAATTTCTCATGTTACCACTAAATAAAATTTTACAACCCTACTCAATACGTAGTCAACTCTTTTATATACAGTTGAAAAGTATACAAACTTGTGCAACAACAGTTCACTTTCATCAACTTCAGTTGAAACTGTTATGGTTATTAGTTTTTGGATATGGATTACCTAAACAAAGACGAATTCATTAAATTAAGTTCCTAATCTGAAATAAAGAAATTTTTGTAACAGCCTACTCATCGTAATATCATTTTCACCTGTCTTTTCAAAACCTTTTAGGAAAATCGACAAAATTAAAACCTTGATTTTTTTTAATTATAAAATCATGAAATCATTAATTGATCTACGTATAGAATGTGTGGAAAATGTGATTCTTATAAATGGTTATTAAAAAACCAGTCAGCGACTTAATTAAAAGATTAATTAATGAGATTGAACTGATATATCTATCTTATTTTAAATATATATATTTCCCCAACTAATTTTCCAATTACTGCCGGGTCAATCTCTCTCTCACACACTCTCTCAAACTCTCTCACTCACTCTCTCCCTCTCTCGCTCTCTCTCTCTCTCTCTCTCTCTCTCTCTCTCTCTCTCCCCTCTCTCTCTCTCTTTGTCTCTCTCTCTGTGTGTGTGGGTGTGTATGTATGTATGTATGTATGTATGTATGTATGTATGTATGTATGTATGTGTGTGTGTGTGTGTGTGTGTGTGTGTGTGTGTGTGTGTGTGTGTGTGTGTGTGTATGTGTGTGTGTGTGTGTGTGTGTGTGTGTGTGTGTGTGTGTGTGTGTGTGTGTGTGTGTGTGTGTGTGTGTGTGTGTGTGTGTGTGTGTGTGTGTGTGTGTGTGTGTGTGTGTGTGTGTAGGGAAATGCAATTACTAATATCGGCTTGCCAGGTACGTATGGTTAATAAAAACCCAATCACCAAAGAAGAACACCGGTATCCGCTGTAGTCTAGCTTTCAAAACAATATAAAAGCAACTGCCTTTACAAGGACTCGAATCTTAGAACTCTCCACTTCATAAATCAGCTGATGTTGCGATGATGAGCTTAACCACTAACCTAACCCGGCGGGTTATTACTAGATATATATATATAAAATATCTTTAATACTCCGGCGGGCTGTTAAATAAATAGATATGAATTTAATATAAATTATTTGCCTTTATAGAAAGCGTAATAGACGATTTGAGAAGTTTTATCAAAGAGAGTTTTCGAATTTCTAAAAAAACTGTAACACTTTACAGGATGTAAAAAGGTAAAATCGGGATTTTAAGGTATTTCTAACATCTTTAACTTTGATTTATAATAATGAATCATAAATAAAATGAAAGAGGAACTCTTACAGTTTTTTCTTTAAAAAAATGTGAGTTCCTTTCGTCAAGCGGCACTCATCCAATCGGTTGGAGAGTTCGTCCCATACTTTAAACAATATGGCTACAGAAATGAAAGCGACAGCTCCTTCAATTTTGTGCCTCAAATCAGGTAGATCAGTTGGTAGCGGAGGCATATACACAAGATCCTTTATAAAATCTCAAAGAAAAAAAATCAAGGAGGGTCGGATCGGGTATCTTGGGGTCACCCCAAGCGAGTTCTGTCATCGGGTCCATGCCGATTGATCTAGCAGTTGAAAAAAAGTCATTCAACAAATCCTGTGCAATTATGTGAGTGAGGAAGCGCACCATCATGTCACCAAATAAAATTCTCTTGTCCATCTTGAAGTTGAGGAAAGAGCCATGTACGCAGCATATCCAGATAAACAATTCCTGTTACGCTTGTTTCAGTGAAAAAGAATGTCCTGTAAACTTGCCGTTGGGATATCACAGGAAAATATTTAATTTTAGGGAGTCCATTTCGCATTGTAAGAGTTCGTGGAAATTTTCTGATCCCAAGTACGAACATTATACATGTTAATGTTTCCATTAAAATGAAATGTTGACCCATCACTATCAAGAAATTCGACATTTTCATCCTGCAATATTTCAATTGCAAAGTCGACATTCGCAGCGTAGTCGGTGTGATTCAAAGCCTGTAAAAGCTGTAAATGGTATGGATGCATATGTAAGCATATCTTTAAATATTCCACACTGTCCACTGACATTGCTAGTTCGCGGCTGGTTTTCCTAACAGAATTTCAGAACTACGCAGGAAAGATTCGCTGAAACGTTCAAAATTTTCTTCGTATTCGTAATTGTCCCATCCCTTTCCTTTAACCAAGCTAGGGTCGATCATTTTAAATCGATTATGCCATCGATGATTGTTATTGTCAATTGAAAAATTACAATTAAACTTTCTACAGAATGCACGTTGAACTGTAACTAGATTCACATTTAGCAAACTGCAAAACATAGAAGGCTTTCTATTTCAAATCGTCATCTATGATAGCCCTTTAAGATGGAAAGATTTGGACATGAGCGTAGATTGAAACTAACGTAGATTGTTAGTTTCAATCTGGGTTCTTTGACTTTGGGTTCTTTGATTTTAACCCAAAATCAGCACGTACAAATCATCCAAGTGATGTAACAAATTAAAACCCCTATTTTTTTTTTTTACACCCGATACTTTAATTCATATAGTGATGTATGCTATTCGTTGAAGTTTCTCCAAACATTTTTTTATCTAAATAATTTTTTTAAGAAAAAAATAACGCATATTTCAAAAAGTTAATGGTGTTTTTTTTTTTTTTTAAATTCGAAAGTTTTCATCATAACCTCTAAAAAATTTCCTTATAGAATACCCATGGTTAAATATTTAGGTTAACACAACTTCTGACTAATGTTGTTAATTGAACCCTTAATGACCATTGTAGTACATTATAATACCATTGTAATACATTTCAAACGCAATAAACGTTAATGTTTCATTATATGGACTCGAATTGGATGCTAAAACGTCAAAGAACATATAATAGCTGATTAACCATGATGTTAATTATCTACTTAATTTAATCGCTTTTTTTATTGAATCTTTTTAATTTCTTTATCCAACATTAGAAACAAAGAAATTATTTTGTTTATTTTATTTTTTTTAAATTCTGGTGATATTTCCATTTCTATTATAAATATTTGGAAAAAACCATTCTGCATAGAAATTACGTAACATAATCTTATCAAAATACTACGAATCATTTATGAGAATTTGAATTTTTGTAATTTATCATTTTCAAGAAGACGTTATAAATACATTTCAATAACGTTTTGACAATGCTAAAACATGAAAAACTATTAAACTGGGTAGAAATGTAGGGTTATTAATTTTCTTAATATCGTAGAAATATTTTTGAAGAAATTCATTCAAATTTATTTCAAAATAATGTTTTTTTTTGTAATTTCGTGAAAAAGTAATTAAGCGGTGCAGTACTATTAAACTTTTGGGAAATGTTTGGAGTGGTTTAAACAAAGTTTCTCATAATCAGCCGTAACATTTATTAGGTTTTAGTCACTTGTGTATTCAGTGTGTTTATTCGAATTCGATCAAGTCAACATATTCATTAGCTAATTCATTAATAACCCTAATTGGTTTAGTGATTAATTATATCTCGTATTTGATAATTTATACATCAATAGAAAGTACCAACATTGTATGTAAAATATAAATATATAAAATAACGAGTTATTTCCAATAGAGCGCTTCTAATTTGGTTTTTTCTTCTTTTCTTTTTTGATATCAAAATAAAAAGATGGTTTGTCTTATCATCGCGTGCCGCCGGTAAACATGAACTTACAGACTAACCATTTTCTTAAATAAGAAATTATTCTTCTTAGAATAGATTTTTTTTTTTTGTTAAACAGAGTACAACACAATATTTCGACTACAAAGATTGCCTTATTCTTAAACCTTTTTAAAATGAATTGTAATTCATATGTCATTAAACCAAAAGGTATATTTTAAACGCAGTCTACTATGCTGTTAATGAATAATATTTCTTTGTTGAAAAGTTTTAATGTACTTCTAATTAAACAAAACATTAATGAATTTTTCATCTCTTTTAACATACACAAATTATATTTACTCCAATATTTTATGATGACAAAAGAACTGATGATGTTAAAACAAAACTATTTTTATTCTAAACATTAAGCTTTTCTTAAGTTGATGTTATTCAATTTAAATAAACAACTAAATAAATGTTTGATTTTTCAAACTGAAATGATATTTTTTATTTAATTTATTATACGTATGTGAATGTAGTTAGTTTATTTGAACGTTCCAAATAGAAAATGTAAATTACCAACAAATCACGTGTATTATGTGTCTCAGAATATAGATACTTGATTTGGATATAAACCAATTATCATAAATGTCAGTTTAAAAATCTATATTCACGTAAGACCAAGTCATCTTGTTTTGAGTTGAACGTGATTAAGGTTGTTGACTCGATAAGAAGGTTAAGTTTGCTTTGATCTGTCATAATTGTAAGGAGAAGGTCTTTGTCTTTCAACGAATTTCTTTGAACTCCTTCAAAATATACACAGAACAATTTTACTTGCCCGCACGTACTACAACACACAGAAATTTACATCCAGGAACGCAGACATGTTTAAAAACCAGTACAATACCTGTTTTTTGTGGTGGGGGCAGGTCTGCAGTAATTTTATTGTTATAGTTTTAATTTGTTATTTTACTATTTATTTATTTTTTACTGTCTACTATCTACTTATACTGCGTATTTATCTACTTAAATTACAGAATTAAAATAAATTTTATCGTATTTCAATATAACTAAATATTGAAATTACCTTTAGAGATATAGATTATCAAATTTCTCTTGTCGGTCAAATTTTTAAATCATTAATTAATGAGTAAATAAGATTCTTCATTTATAACAATTTGATTCTTTAATGGTTGCACACTAAGTAATTTTTACTTTCTTAGCATCATAGCTCTAGACCTACGCTGCAAGAAGCAAAGTACGGTAATCAGTCAAAATATGGGGTACATAACCAATTTTGATAAAACTTTGTACACAGACTCGTGTGTATGGGAAAATTTTGGGAGGAAATTTTGGGGTCAATATCTCCAAGGGGTGCGGAGTTTTTGGGATCAACTTTCTCAAAGTTTGCAAACATAACCCTACTTTATATTAAGATCAGTACATATGAGCATTCTTGTCTTACCATTTTTTTTTTAATTTTGCCTCAAAATTCCCCCTTCCACAAAATTCGAAAAAGCTTTCTTTTATATTTATTCAATATTTTTTAAAAGAATATTTTTATGTCTTCCTAGACATAGTAGTAGTGCAAGTGACAAAAAAAAATACTTTAAGGGCAATATTGGCGGTGGGGGAGCCGATCAAATTTTTAAATTATCAATTTTTTGAACTTTTAAAATTGTTTTGGTTTATTTTCATGTATCATTACATTTTCACTATATAAGAATAAGTAACCATTGCCATGAAAGTATTGCAACTTTATTGTTAGCGTTTCATGTAAAATGTAGATTTTTTGGTTATTTATAAAATTATGGTATCAGAAACTCATTATTTTAATAACAAAAGGTTTTTCATATGTATTTGTATATTTTTACATGAACAGATCTGTCTTTTTTCAAAATTAACATATATTTCCTTAATATTCACCCGGCTTGAATTAATGGGATTTATTATGAGTGTGACGGTTTTTTGTTTCTTTTGATATTGCATTCCACGTCAGAGTCAATTTTTCACGTAGCATTGGTTAATCAATTATTTTCTTGACAACCGGTTTTTTAGGATGTTACTTTATAACATTTGTTAAATTATTCAATTTAAAATTTGGACGCAGTTTAGTGTATTTACTGCTGACACCATAATTGTTGGTCGCCTACATTTCGATTGATTATTTAAAAATAGTTCTATATAACTATTTCTAATTAATCAAAATGAAATTATCAATTTTCATATTTTTATAAAGAAAATTAAACTATACGCTACGTCTTGTAGATTAAACTAAACATCAACAACCGCATCGCAAAAAACTTATAGTATATGATTTTTTTTTCTGTTTTCTTTCTAATCTTCCTTCTCTTAATTTCTCATTATTATGACTCGTATAAAAGAAAGTATAAATATTTGCAACATTTTAATGAAAAAGGATTAGAACCATTTTAAATGAAATGAAATTGCGAAAAATTAATTTTTGTTTTATTTTTATGATTAATTCACTACGCTCGAATCATGTACATGGTAATATGAAATGGAAATTTTGTAGCATATGAAAAATGCCATGCCTGACCGGGATTCGTACCCTGGATCTCCAGATGAAAGGCCGACCATCTACGCCACAGAGATCAGTTGCTAATTACTTGCTGCTAGAATCTAAAATGCCATTTAAATTAGAACTAAATTTATAATTATACCATATTTAACTGATATATTTCTAGGAAATAATTTATAAGATTATTAACAAAAAGCAAATACTATAACTGATACAAAAAAATTATAGATTTATCGCTGTTAAAAATAACATTAAATACATTTCTCTTCAAAATTATGTTTAAAAAGTATGTATCCAAACACAGTAATATGTTTATTATAATTCAAAAGTAAATTAAAAAAATTCTTGAAAACGTATGTTAAAAACACTTTGTTTCACTTCTGTCTTTTTGTATATGTTTTTTTTCGTAGAAGTTCACGTATTCCAAAAAACCAATTAAGGGGTACTGTAATAAAATTTGGTACAAAGATTTTAACCGCATTCTTTACAAAATAAATTAATTAAATAAGCGTTTCAGGATGAAACACGTATTTAAATATATGAAAGTTGATAAATACCCTCTGTAAATAATTTTATAAATTATACGTAATTTTCCAGTAACTTTGCTGTGTCAATGTACTTCTGATTTAAGAATTGTTTAATTTAAGAATCTGAATTGACATCTTTCTAGATATATGAATCCAGATTCTAAAAAACAATAAAAGCAATATAATTATTATATAGCAATATAATTATACTATGGATTTTATGTGTGTGTGTGTGTGTGTTCCAAGCATGCCAGAGTTAGGTAGATGGGAATAAATATAGTAGTACAAAAAGCTACTATCAATCATTCGTATTTCTGCATGTTCGACATTCAGTTAACAGCTGTGGTAAATTACGGTTGATCTCTCAGCACCCTCCAAAAACTGGGACCCATCAGGCGCATTCCTAATAAACCGAAAGACACTAACATCGAAAGGCCTTTTCTGGAAAGACTGATGGGGAATCGCGTCGGGATAATGATGCAAATATATTGCTAATTTTTCAATGATAACCTAAATAAAACAAATTCCAAAACCCGATCTCCAAAGGACCTGAACACAGTCCCAACTTCGTTAATTTTAAAATAAAAAACAAACCGCCGTTAAAAAAAAATACCTACCCAATAATTAAAAAGACCTAGCAGTAAGGGACCAGTTACCAGGTTCTGCAATTAATAGGTGGGATAAAGTATTCCCCGATACCCTTGCCTTCCGTTCCATTCTGTTCCTGGTCGTAAACAAAACAGTCATTTAAGAAATGTCATCAATTGTAATTTAAAATGATTTCACATAGTATGATCAATAAATATATTTTAGATTACAGTATAATAATTTGGAAACACTGAGTTAATTAAAAATCATTTTGTAATGAAATTTTAAAAATATAACACTTCTAATTCTTTTTATTTTATGTCTGTTTCTTAGTCTTAGAATTTCAGTTCGCTTATTTTTTTTCATATTTTCTAATACGTCTTCTGTCATAATTTTATTATGTAGAATATCTTTAGTTTTCAAATATAATATACTATTTATTAATATGTAAAAGGTTAGAATAGGAAGAAATGGAATAAGATAAGGTTCCTTATCTTGAAGACAATGATATTGTTTGTTGTAAATATTAACAACAGATATTATAAGCAGATTCACGTGGAAAAGCTTCTCAGTAAACAAATTTAACTTCCTGAACAATCTGATGTCCATTTGTGAAATAGAACACATAAAAAATTGTTTATTCTGCTGCCACATTTCCTTATAAATTATATGAAATTAATATTTCCTTAATCTCGATTATTTATAATTTTATTAAAACATTAATTTCAACGTTATAATTATTATTTAATATTTTTTATCCAAACAGTTGGAATACATAATTAAAAGCCCAACATTTGTGAACAGATTGTGTTTTTTTCTTTTTTTTTTTTTTGACTTAGGTTAATATCTATAATCTGTTCACTCGAACAATGAATAAATGTGTTGATGTCTATAACTGATTTAAAGAAGAGGAAGTTCAACAGCAATTAATTCCTATATATTTAGTGTTATTCTGGTTTGCACCTTTTAAACCAGCCGCCGATGGGTAGTAACTAAATGAACTTTTTTTTGTAGCGTGTGAAAAAAAATGCCATAAACATACATTTTTTTGCGTGTACTTGACTAGGATTCGAACTCAGAACTTCCAGATGAAAGGAAGAGATGACTACGCCATGGAGATTAACTTGTTAAATTAAATCAAAAATTAAAAATAAAAATATAAAGATATCCTTATTCTTAAATTATGAGAAAATATTAATTAAAATTAAATATTTACAGATTGCTAAGATGAAAAACTAAGAAGTATTTATCGAGAAAATAATAATAATTGATTTTTCTTGTTGGTTAATACAAAAATTAGCTCAATTTTTTTTTTATTTCTCCCAGATTTAGGTTGTTTAAATCGTATTTTAATAAACTTTTATTTCATTTTTTCATAATATTTTGCTTAAAAGTATAATTAGTAAAAGAAACGTTTAAAAAATAAATATTTACAGAAATAGTATGATTTAAAAATGAATATTGCCGCCAGTTTGAAAGTTGAAAGCAAAAGTATATTCTTTATAATTATTAATTACGCGAGGACTTATAAAAACAGACAGAAGACAAAAAAGAAAGCGTTTTCGAAGATTTACGAACAATTTTTTTTTTAATTATTGCTTAAAAAATCAGTTTCAAAAATGCTGCTTTGAAATATTATTCTGGATATTTATTTAGTTAATTAAATTTTTTATACTAATGGATTTTATAATTTTTTTTTTTTTAATTAAATTCTGAACTGAATGATATTAAGAGTTAGTATTCTGACTTCTATTATTTATTTAGCATTTATCTATTTAATCATAATTAATTAACAGATTTAATATGGATGTACGTTTAATTTTTAGGTTAATTAACAGATTTAATATGGATGTACGTTTAATTTTTATCTAAATTTTCCGTTGGCTTTATCAGTAACCAGTAGCTTTTGAATTGCATTGTGTAGCAACGTATTAATACTATAATAGTTATTATATAACAGTAAGTTAGATTATAAATAGATGCTATCCTATACTACACACAGTAATAGTGTTCAAATTGTATTATATTCCCTCAATGTAGTCAATGGAAGCTAATACATATTATCCGATTACGTTATGCTTGTTTACGAACCGGAATCGATTCCTTTATTCTACCTACATATAACACAATCACACTTGTTTTAATGGACTTTACACGTGTTCTTATCTGTTTAGACTACATAAAATCCTTTGTTATCTAATAAGATGTATAAGCAAAATTAATAAATTTATCTTTAATTTTGGATTATTTATATATTATTGTAATAAACAGCTATTTTATTTTATTCTACAATAAACAGATTTATAATTTTACCTGGTAATCAATTTATTTCTTCAATTGAAATTTTTTAATAAACTAGTCATTAGGGGGAGTCTCAAAAAGAAAAAATGGGTATTCATGAAACTTTTTATGATATTCTTGAAAAGTTTCATGAATTTTTAAGGATATAAAGCAATTTATACTTTCCCGTCTAGCGCTGTTGTAGAGCTATAGCTGTAGAAGAGAAAGTATTGAAATCGGTCCAATTTGGGCATATGCGTTTCTCACCTGATCTTGACGTTTTGAGACCTTTCCTTTTTTTTTTTTGTAGAGGTGGAGGAACTCCATTTACGGGCGCCGAAGCAGTGTCGGACTCGCTAACAGGTTCCACAAGAACCTGTGCACATTAAGTGCACACCATATGCACATTAAGTGCATATGTGTCCCTGCGCACTACCGACTAAACCTTCACCACTGGGTTTCGCCCCTCCTGGGAATAACTTTGCAGCATTACTTTAAAACGATTCCCAGGAGGGGAAGAAAACCCAGGGGTGGAGGTTTAGTCGGTAGTGAACAAGAACACATAAGGAACAACATCTTTGACATCTAAAGAACAAAAAAAAACCGGATGGAAGTTTTCCGGATATTCGCGCGCGCGCGCGCGAATATCCGGAAAACTGTTAAGGATTAACAGTTAATTGTTAAAGAATATTAATTAATTGTTAAGAATGTTAATTAATTGTTAAAGAATATCCGGAAAACTGTTAATTGTTAAGAATGTTAATTAATTGTTAAAGAATATCCGGAAAACTGTTAATTGTTAAGTATCGCACTCTAAATCAACTTATATCTTCAGAACTACTCCACCGATTTTGACCGAACTTTGTCAGATTACTTCTGTGTATGGGACATCGATGCGATTAAATTTTCAAGTTAAATAGTGAAAGGAATGAGGCTGTAGAGCAAGATCACCCTTAGTATCTTGAGATTTTGCCTAATTAAGGTCTTATTTTTCGTAGTCACGAAAATAATAATATTTGCAAAAAATTTTTCATAATCGCACTCTCACCCCAAAGAATCCTCTAAATTAGTGGCTAAGTGGGTATACTGCGTCAATAGTACCCCCTGTCACCACAAAGAGCGCTAGTGTAGCACTGATGTACAGCTGTTGTGGTCGTCTGCTAATTTATATATTATAAACATTTTAAATTAAGTTGTGTGTGTAAGCCGTGCATCAGAAAAAAGCCGCGTGACGGGAAACTTCTACAACTGTGTTGTCAGCTTTTTTAGAAGATTACTATAAAACAAAAAATTGATTTCAAGAGATATAATTTGTTACGTTTAACGAACAATAATTTTGTTAAATTGCCAGTAAATAAATATAAATTTTTGGAATTAAATTTTTAAGAAATTTAATTCTGAAAAAAATATTTTTTTTTTTTAAGTAAAGTCAACTGTACGTATAAAAAAAGACTTTAAGAAATTTTAATTTTATTACAAAACAGACCGAAATGTGGCAGAAAAATAATACGTTATAATTTTAAATCGAAACAAGAATAATTTCAATATTGGAAAATATCAATAAACAAGTTATTTTAAAAACGTATAACCAACTTATCATCATTATTATTCAAAACGTCCTCCTTCGCTGTTTACACAATATTCCTCTCGTTTTAAAACTCCGTGGACGGATCTTCCTATTTATCAAGATTGTTTCGTATAATTTCAACCGAGTTAAAAGTTCTTGTTACTAAAACTTCTTCTTAATTACTTTTTGTTCGTATTGTATTGATTTCACATGATCCAAAAAGATAGCAGTTCACTGATGTCAGATTAGTAAACTTAAAAGCCAATTAATTGACCGCTTAGCTTGATCTAATTCTTCAAAAATCAATTCAAATTCCTAAGTTCTTGACAAAAGTTCAATATCTGCATGTATTTTACACACATATATAAAAAGCGAATGTATTTTGTTTTAACAGACAGATTTAGGTTTTCCAAGATTCCGTACAGTTATAGAGGAAATTCTTCTCTCCATTTCAAACTTTTTTCAACCTCGTTAATAGAAGTAATGAAATTTTGCACGTACTGTAAAAAATTGTGTTAATTTTTTTTTCTGAAGGTCAAAAAAGTTTTTTTTATTAATAGCGCTGAAATTAATAATCAGGAATGTATTTAAAATCTTTTAATTAAATTATTGAATCTTTAAAATTGATGTAAGAAAATAGACGAAAACTGGGTTCCATTTGCGGTTAACGAAATATCCGATATGTTCTTTAAAAAAAAAGTTCATTTAACAATAATAAAAAAAGGGTTAAACTTAAATCAATTTTTTTTCAATTTTGTACAAAAAATAATAAAATTATTCAAAAACAAAGTTTTTCTTTCGTGATGTGATAATTTGAATTTTTTTCTTATTTTTGTTGTTAATCATGTGAAAAAGTTTTAATCGCTCTTCAGAGTTTGTATAGATAAAAAAAATTTGAAAAACCCTAAAGTAAAACTTTTTAATGAAAAATACTGGGTTTTTTTTTAGTGTCGGATAATAAAAACTTGTTTCAGTTATTAACGATCTTTCACATATCCTAAATTTAAAAAACTCTTTCTTATATGTAGTTCACGAAAGTAGGTTGTTTAAATTCGAGATAAAATAAGGAATACAGACTTATCTTGAATTTAATGCGTGTAAAATATGGCTAGTACATAAAGAGACTTCCGTTTTCTTGTTTTCTCGTTAACTTTATTTTATCTTCTCAGTTTTATACATTAACCCCGAGTATATTTACTGTTACAAAAACAATGAAGCTGCAAAAAAATTATCAGTTACAATAAATAATCAACTTCGCCTGTTAAATGGGCATTATAAATTTACTTGTCTATTTTAAAGATTAATATTCTGTTTTTAATTTTATTTAACAAATACGTGAAACCTTATCTTTTCATTTACATTAGTGTATTGGTATTATATTGTATTTTCTTAGACGTTATTTGTGTTACGAACTTAGGAATTATTTGAATTGATTTACGAACATTTGAATCAAGCTAGGCGGACCAATTAATTGACCTTCAAGTTCACTAAACTAACGTCAACAAACAACTATCTGTAAGTAATCACAACTATCTTTTGATATGAAATCAAAAATATATGAACAAAAAGTAATTAAAAAGAAGACGAATTTTCAACTCGGTTGAAATTATGCGAAAAAATTTCGATAAATTCAAAGATGAGGATTAAGATCTTCATGTTATTTTCCTTAAAACTAATTTTACAATATAAATATGATTTTTTTAATTAAATTAACATTTTTGTGCTTAATGCTCTATGTCCGTTCTACTGTTGACAGCGTTTGTATTTTTCTTGATGTATATCATTTCTAGAGTGGTTCTTTTATTTGTATTTTGTTCTTTGTCTAATATTTTGGTGCTGTTGAAATCGAACGAGTGTTCATGTTCTATTGTATATTTTTTGAGTGCTGTAACTTCGTTTTTTCTATATCTTTTTTTTTTGTCTTCAGTCATTTGACTGGTTTGATGCAGCTATCCAAGATTCCCTATCTAGTCGTTTCATTTCAGTATACCCTCTACATCCTACATCCCTAACAATTTGTTTTACATATTCCAAACGTGGCCTGCCTACACAATTTTTTACCTCTTCATTTGTCACTTTATCCACCCATCTGATTTTTAACATTCTCCTATAGCACCACATTTCAAAAGCTTCTAATCTTTTCTTCTCAGATTGTCCAAGTTTCACTTCCATATAAAGCGACACTCCAAACATATACTTTCAAAAATCTTTTCTTAACATTTAAATTCATTTTTGATGTATATAAATTATATTTCTTACTGAAGGCTCGTTTCGCTTTTGCTATTCGGCATTTTATATCGCTCCTGCTTCGTCCATCTTTAGTAATTCTACTTCCCAAATAACAAAATTCTTCTACCTCCATAATCTTTTCTCCTCCTATTTTCACATTCAGTGGTCCATCTTTGTTATTTCTACTACATTTCATTACTTTTGTTTTGTTCTTGTTTATTTTCATGCGATAGTTCTTGCGTAGGACTTCATATATGCCGTTCATTGTTTCTTCTAAATCCTTTTTACTCTCGGCTAGAATTACTATATCATCAGCAAATCGTAGCATCTTTATCTTTTCACCTTGTACTGTTACTCCAAATCTAAATTATTCTTTAACATCATTAACTGCTATCTATATATCTATGGGCTTCTATTATTTTCTTAAGGTATTGAGATGTTTGTCCATTATTAATTTAAAAAATCATATTTATATTGTAAATTTATTTTTACGGCCTGGGCAAAAGGAATGAAAGAGGGGACCGACTTATAGAGTTTTGCACGAAGTATAATTTAGTAATTGCTAACACCCAATTTAAAAATCATAATAGAAGAATATACACTTGGAAAAAGCCAGGCGATACTGCAAGGTATCAGATAGATTATATCATGGTTAAGCAAAGATTTAGAAATCAACTCGTTGACTGCAAAACTTACCCTGGAGTACGTTAAAGAACAATTTAGAGAAGAAAAAATTAGAAGCTTTTGAAATGTGGTGCTATAGGAGAATGTTAAAAATCAGATGGGTGGATAAAGTGTCAAATGAAGAGGTATTGCGGCAAATAGATGAAGAAAGAAGCATTTTGAAAAATATAGTTAAAAGAAGAGACAGACTTATAAGCCACATACTAAGGCATCCTGGAATAGTCGCTTTAATATTGGAAGGACAGGTAGAAGGAAAAAAATTGTGTAGGCAGGCCACGTTTGGAATATGTAAAACAAATTGTTAGGGATGTAGGATGTAGAGGGTATACTGAAATGAAGCGGCTAGCACTAGATAGGGAATCTTGGAGAGCTGCATCAAACCAGTCAAATGACTGAAGACAAAAAAAAAAAAAAGTTTTAAGGAAAATAATATTTAATGCTTGTAATTTTTGAGAAAAATTCAATACCCAGGAAATAACAATCAGGTTATATAAAGAGATTATTATATAAAGATAAGATTAGTCATATATGAGTAGGGGATCTATTAAAGAGTGGGGGTTAAATAATGTTATCTAGGATGGGTGTACCAGTTAATTTCTTAGTATGTAAGAGAACTTTGTATGATGTGTGTATGAATGTGTATTGTCACCTGAGGAAGCTTAGAGAATTCTAAGTGAAACGTAGTGTATTTGATTTTAAAATTTGTATAATTGATTGGTTAACCCAAGAGAAAATATAATAATTTTAAGTAATATATCTCTTGTTTATATTTAACTCTATCCAATCAAGAGGAAAATAAACTTAAATAAATTACATTTAAGTTAATATTCATTCATATATATATATATATATATATATATATATATATATATATATATACAGTACGTTCGGATAGTCACTGTGTAGTATCCTTTAGAATTATTTGGTGCATTCTGTTCTTTCAGCGTTGGTTGGATCTCCTGTAGGTTCGTTGGGCGTTGCTAAATAACAAACAAAGACGTCAGTTGTTGAATTGTGATTGAACGTGCTTCGTTTCGTGTGTTTCATTTATCGGAATCAATATTTGCGAAAAACATAATGGTTCTATCAGTAGAGGAACCCATTTCTCTCGTTAATCACGTCTTTCGTAAAGGTGACAAGTATACTGATTTAGTGCAGCACAAATTTTATAATAATAAAATTTGTTTTCAAATTTTCCTGTTTTCAAATACTCCTGTTCTTCACCGCAATTTATTTCGAACTCTTATCGAAAAATTTCGGGCAATAGATTCTGTTGAAGACACTGATCGAAATGAAAGATCACCTAAACTAAACGATCAGAAGCTGCTTGATACTTCAGATGCTGTGGCCAAAAGTCCATCAAAGTCATTGCGTAAGTTAGCCGAAAGACTAAATTATCGTCAACGGTTTAAATATTTTATTAACCAAAATTCCGTAGCTATCCTACACTTTTTACACTTTACGCTTTTTAAGCGTAAAATCTTACGCTTTTTACAGATGAAGCGTGGTTGCATCTGAGAAGGTATATTAATTCACAAAGTACACGACTGTGGACGCCAAATAACCCCCATGAATTACACGAACAATCTTTACACGAAGAGAAAATTGGAGTCTGGGTCGGTGGGAGTAGAACCGACATTGTGAGTCCAATCTTTAACATATAGTCAGTTAACAGCACAAATCAGTCACGGTTGGTTTCAATGATTGGAAATCAGTCACGGTTGGTTCCAACAAGATGGCGCCAGAGCACACACAGTTAACAGAACAATGACTTTTTTACGGATAATCTGGTGAACGAATCATTTTGAGAGATGTGTGACCTGTACGATCTTCCAGATAATTTTCTATGGGGTACAGTGAAACAAGCAGTGTATCGAAACAGACCATGCATGCTTGACGAACTGAAAACCGCAATAACGGCATACCTACTAGACATTTCAGTATATGAGCTGGTTACAGTGTTTGAAAATAAATTGAATCGTGTGCAGTGTTGGAGGTCATTTTCAGCAGCTTTATAAACTATTCCAGTTACTGTATTATCCATTTCTATAAAACAATTAAATAAAAATACAAAGTAATAATTATAAAAGTTTGATCGTTATACTTTTATCATTTAAGTGCACAGCAACTTTCCGAACGGTGTTCATATATTATTTATTAAATACCGTATTTGTTCGAATATAGGTCGACTCCCTTTGAATACCTATAAGTTTCAGGAAAAACGTTCGTAGAAATGTTTTATTCCCACCGAATAAAATTTTACCACCAAGAAGAAATAAATTTCGAAATTTATTATACATAATGACGTAATACTATACATAATTTTTATTATGTTATATTTAGTATATTATTATACTATTTTATAATATTGTACATTCTTGCATAAATTTTATATCTAAAATTTTAGATATAAAATTTTACATTGTTTTTTTAATACAAAAAACAAATGTAAAATTGTGTACAAAATTTTTAATAAAACATATTTTAAAACAAACAATAATGTTTGCAATTTTAATTTTTTTTTTCTTTTTATATTTTTTTTTTATATTTTCATGAAAAATGTCTGATTAAAAAATTCACTCACAACACATGAACATTTGAATTTTATCTATCATTATCATTACTGTTATCTGAAAATAAAATTGTTTATTATTTGATTCTTCCACCCATAGTATATACCTCCAATTCCATTTAATGCAACATTTTTATATTCTTGTCTAATACTATATGGTGTTATCGAGTTTCATGACTTAGTAATCCGCTCTTACAATAAGTTCATGAAAGGTTTCTTTTTATTCTTCCAGTAAGAGTTGGCTGTTTAATGTTGCTTCGCAACCATCAATTATAATTTTTTTAAGATTATTTTTAAAAGGCTTGTTCATATCTACATCCAAAACTTGTAACTGTGACATCATTCCTCCAGGTATAACCAAATCCGTGTTTAGTTTTTTTACTTCCGATTTTACACTTTGAAGGTAGTTATTACTATAAATATAAACTGTAATAAGTCTCCCGTCAAAAATATATAAACGAAAATAAACTACAAAACAACTTAAAAGCCCGGTCAAATCCAAATATAAGTTGACCTTCATTATAGATCGACCTACCTCCCCATTTTATGAGAGAAAATGTAGGAAAAAAACCTCGACCTATGTTCGGGCAAATATAGTATTTGATATTTACATAAGTTAAAATAAAATATGTGACACCCTTGTCTGATGCCCATGTTTATATATTTTAAAGCATTTCATTTCCACTCCTACTTTATTGTTGTCATGAATATTCACTATTATTTCTATTAAATGCTTTAAAATACCCGTTTTGTTCATTATTTTCCAAAGCTTATTCCTCAAACTTAGACGAATCTTTAGAAAAAAATTTAGGTAGTACTGTTAAATTCTTCTAATTTTTCCAATAACTGTTTCAACGCATGACCTGCCCTCACAGAAACCCGTTTCTTTTTTTATAATATATAGTTTAATTGATGAGACGTAGGTGAACGATAGATCGCAAGAATGGTGTAGAAAGTAATAATTTTGCATTATCGCTTATGTTTCCAGTTGAGAGGATGTGCCACACCATTTGAGTTGCAGAAAACTATGTTTGCATATAATTAATTTTTAAACATCGTTATGTAAAATGGCATTTTGGGATGGCTCTAATTGTGATGAAAGTTCGTTCTAAGAATAACCTGTTAATCAAGTAAGTCAGTTGAAGTTTTTAGTTTGTATTTATTTCCCTTTATAAGAAAGTAGTTATTAAATACAAAGAAAAAATCAACAATTTAAAAGTATATGATATCAGTAGAATGGAGCAGAACAAAGTGAGCGAGAAACTCGCTAAAGTTTTATAAAACCGACGGCCGTTGCAGCTTTTTTATACGAAGGAAAGTTCTTACATCCAAAGAAACAAATAGCCTAAAAACCGCTAAAATGCATCTTTTGCGGTTTGTTTAGGAGTTAAAAGAAAGAATCGAATACAAAAGGATGAGATCTAACAAAAATTTTGTCAATTTTTAAGTCACTGTTTAAGTCAAACTTTAATCGATTTATAGGATATTTACTCACTTAAATCGACGGATTAATTTCTCTTTTAAATATGGAGATCGGCATTTTGATGAATATAATCAAACTGCCGAACTCCCTAGAGGAGTGTCTTTATCTTTCATCCATAAGGTTCTGGGTTTGAATCCCAGCTAGGCTTGGCATTGTTTCATAGCTGCAGTAATTCATCCTGTAACTGTAATTGGGTTAAAATTCCTGTTATTACTAAAAAATGTAAAAAATAAAATTGGAAGACTTGTACCGATGAATAAATGACGAAAATTATCAGATTTCGCTTCAGTTCAACCTGTAAGCTTTTCCCATGTAGATCGATTAAAAAATTAATAGCTAGACCAGTAATTAAATTTACTTCTTCTAACCATCAGTATTATATTAAAAAATTAAGTTAAAAATTATTTTTGTAAGAGTCAGTTTTACTATAGATCATGAAGTTTAAAGTAAGAAAAAAATATTCGAATTATGACTTTCGTCATAAGACTTACAAACATAAACTAATGTATTTAATGTATTATTCTTCAGGAAAAAAATTTAGCTTGAACGTATGCTAATGATTAACTGAAGTAATGTTAGATTTTGATACATCTAATTATTATAATATTTTCTTCTTTTTTGTTTTACAAAATAATGAATGTTGCAAAAAAAATTGGTTACTATTGCCGAAATAAAATACTAAAAACCATCTCAAAACGCAAAATTGTTTTTTGTGTTTGTGTTTTTTTTTTAATTGTGTTTCCATTTTTGTGAATATTTTGTTCCACATTTTGCTAATTGATAAGCAATTAACAAACTATAAATATTGATATAAATTTTTATGGTATCCGTTTATCTAAATGAAATGGATGTACTGAAAAACCAGGGAATCTACAGATTCAATAAGCTATTTTCAAAAACTGAAAATCACAATATTTAAAAATTTAAATCTTAAAATAAAATAACTAAGAATCACATATATGTGGTTATCTGCCTTGAGGCAACTTCTATTATCTTTCAATTCCTGATAGTTTCTATTTCCTTTTAGATCGTCTGTAAATTTTAATATTTTCCTCTCACTGATACTTGTACCTTCTTGTGATCCTTTTAGTATTGTTACAAGGAATCTTTCTCTCATACGTATAAGCCTTTTTGTTGTGAATTGTTTCATTAAACTTCTATTCTTGTTCAATCTTCCTTTTTTTTGCTCAATTGTCTACGCTTCCTTTATTCAGTCTGTCCGTCCATTTAGTTTTCTCCCATCTCCTTTATTCTTGCATTTCAAATTCCTTCACCAACGTTTATTTTCCCCTTTTTCTAAGCATTCATATCTACTTAATCCTTTATATCAATTTATATATCACTTAATTATTAGCCTAACCACATTCCTTGCACCTCTTCCCCTTCCTTCCTGTAACAACATCGTTCTTCTGTAATCATTTGCTCCATTTTACTTCGTCTTTTGTTGATAATGCTTAACGTCTTTGCTGAATACGAAATTAAAGTATTTTACCTGTGATTTTGACATTACGCTTTTTTGGGATTGGAATCATGATTTTTGTAAAAAAAATTCTGGCCACATCCCAAACTATTGACCATCATACATAATTTTCAACCTCCAGTAATCCTTAGCACTCATCTATTGGTAACTGAATTATCCGAACAATTTCTCTGTTATTCTTCTTATTTTGCCTCTAAAACTTCCAATTTTGGGATTTTTGTCCCACATTGTCCTTCTCCCTTTCATCCTGATCATTTAGCTTTCTGTTGAACTAGTATAGTTATTCCATATATCTTTTCCACCTTTATAAACATCTCTTCCTCTTTTTTAACAATTTACCATCTCCTTTTCCAGATTTTTAATACAGTACTCTTTCTCAATTTATTCCATGTCAACAATTTACTATTCAATTCATTAATTCATACCATAGTTTTCTTTCTAAATCTTCTATGTCAAAATACTTGTCTACTACCCATTCATCTTAAACGTGTGTTAACACAATATCCTCGCCCGGAGAACCATAAAAAGGGCTATATTAAGTTTTTAGAGCGAGTATGGATTGATTTTGAAATGATGGTTGAGATGATGAAATGAACTAAAACAGCGTCTTCTTGAATCGTTAAATTTTAATTTGTCATATTAGACATTTTTTGATTATCGAAAATACAAGTCACATTAGACTGATGAATAAATGACACGTTAGTCAAAATTATACAATTGAACATTATCAATAAACACTATAAGCCACTTTAGACTACAAACTAAAACTATTCTGCACTAGAATGAAATGTTACATTAAACAAATCATAACCGTTACAAGCGGGATCCGGCTTTTGAAAGGTCACATTAGACCCGTTAGTCACTTTAGACTAACCATTCATGACCGTACCCGGCGGGATTCTCGACTAGAATTCTCGTACGAGACTAAGTCGCCGGCCAGCGCTAGTAGTTGTTGGAGTGCAGCACCAACCGGCTCAACATAGACCGAACATCCATTATCCAGTTTTTCTGCCGTCTTCTTTATCTTTTACGTTCTTATAGCTTCTTTTCTCTTACATTTTTTTAATTACCTGTCTGGCAATTTATGACATCTCATGCTTCTACACCTAATGAAATCAGAGGTTTATTCTATTACTGTTTGTTTTTTTGTTTCTTTAATTCATTTTCGTTGGTTTTTATTTTTACTTCCTTGTACCAAGTAAAGGAAGGTTTGTGATCGCGAAAAATTTCGGATTTTAGTTTTCAGTGGAAGTATCCATTTTGACTATCACTGAATCCATTTTGACTAGTTTTGGCGTGACGTCTGTACTTACTTATGTATGTATGTAAGTTCGTACGTATCTCGCATAACTCATAAACGATTAGCCGTAGGTAGTTGAAATTTTGCATTCAGGACTGTTGTAACGACTAGTTGTGCACTTCCTCTTTTGATTGCAATCGACTGAATCAAAAATGTCCAAAACAGCTCAAAATCCCCCAAAAATTGGATTTTGGGCTTTTTCTTAACTGTCATAATAAGCCCTCACTGAAAGCTTTTCAACGGTATATCATAAGTGGTACTTATTTTCATTGGTTCCAGAGTTACAGCCAAATAGAATTTTAATTAATGAAATATTTGAATCTTTCAAGGGAAAGCACATCGGTTAAAATCAGACTTAATCTCCTTTTCTTTGGAATTTTTTTTTTTAAGTACATTGATTTATTAATAATTATTAACTTCAGATTGTAAAAAAGTTTACAATAAATAATAATTCAATAATAATAAAAAAATATGTGAAAAAGTATCAGAAGTTATTAATGAAGTAAATTTTATGTACTTTTCATTTTTAAAAAAATGAATAAAATACATAAAATTGTATATGTAATTTAATAGGCGTACAAGGAATTGATGTGGTGCCCACATCAGATTTTTTTTATTTTCACAATACGAAAAGGCAAGCATTTAACTCCCGTAATATTATGCTCTCTCCGCCTGCAGAAACAGTTATGTAATGTAGAATTAAAACTGTATTGCTGTCTAACTTTTTAATCTTTTTAGAAAAAAAATTACTATTATTAAATATTTTAAGACTATTTATTTACATAATTTAAAATTGTTACTGAGTAAATGTACATCTTCATAAGCAAGTTAAAGAATTATGGAAAACAGTGTAGTGCATGCAAATTAAGTTTTCCTGCTGAATAAAAGAAATTATTCAGTGTGAACGTGTCTATTTAATAACGTTAAATTAGGGTGTTTTTTGATGAACTGGATATCCATATTTTGAAATTCAAATCATAATTTTCATTTCTTTATTCCTTTGATTTTCATAAGTTTTTTTTTATTCATACTTTGAAAGTCTTTGTTTCTAAACCACTTGTTAAATCAACAAGATATCAAGGTCGATTTTATTTTTTTTTTATATAACGGTATGTAGGCCTTAGTTGTGTTATATTTTCCAACCATCCAAGCTTACTTTTCCATATGAATTTTTAGCTAGTGTTCCACCTTTAATATTTGAATTACTTTTTTCTTTCTCTGGAGGATTCTTCAATTTAAAAAATCTTATGAATTATTTTATCATATTTTTAGATTCTTCTTCGTTGATTATTTTCGTTTTATTATTTTTATTGGGTATTTCTGAAATAAAATTCCATTTCAATATTATTTTATATTTTTTATTATTACACAAGCTGACAATTTTCAGTTTATTGTCGGATTAAAATATTTTATCTAACGAAGAAAAGATTTTAAATAACATTCTCTGTACAATTCTTTAAATAAATCCCTCGTTAAATTTTCCTTTTTTTAATGTAGTTAATATTGAAAAAAAACATAACTAACTTAATTCTAACTGTTGCTCCATTTAATATAAAATCTTTTTTTTTATATTTTCTGTTATTAAAATGTTGATAGCTGTGCAAAATGAAAAAATATACGAGTTTACTGTATAGTTTTAAGTTAATTATATTTTCATATGCAAATATTCAGAAAAGCTAACTGTTTGTTGTTATATGTAGTATGTAGAATTTTATTAGTTTGTCACAACGCTGTTAAAATTTACACTTTATGGCCTTTTAGAGTAACTTTTTCAGTTTTACCACTAGAAATCCCTTTTTTATGATAATATTTTTAATGCAGGATTAACCCACTTCTCTATACAATTTTTAAAAAACTGTAATAAATATTATTTACTCCACCAACTCGTAATTATATAATTTCTATTTTCTTCTATTACAGAATCTAGTACAGTGAAAGATGTTTTACTTATTTATGTATTTTTCGATTAATTTAACTATAAAATTGGTCCCACTGGTCATTGGTTTGTTAAATCAATAGTGAAAAATAAAATTTCAAGAATAGTTTAGAAAAAAATAATAAAGACCTAAATCAAGTTGCAGATTTCAATTATTAAGAAATCTCTGTGTCAGTAGATACAGAGCAATTAAATATTTATATGAAGTTAGTTCTCCCCTCTAGTTAGTTCTAGCTAGTTCTCCCCTCAGTTAGTTCTCCGTCTATGAATCATGTGACCTTGCCGATGGTGAGGAAACTTGAATGCTCAGTGATACAGAGTACCTGAATCGAAGGTGCAACCATATCGGAGAGGTATCTGTTGAGAGCCAGACTAAGGAATGATTTCTAAAAGAGGGCAGCAGCTCTTTCTGTAGTTGTTAAGGGCACAGGTCAGGAGAACTTAAACGGCCATAATATCACACAATCTTCTCTTTACTGCGCAGCTGAAAGCAATGGAAAACTATAGCTGTTTATTTTTTTCTAAAAAAATATAGCTCTCTGCATTTTCATGTAACAAAGATGGAGGCGCCTTCCTTGCTAAATATTCCGGAGGTAAACTAGTCCCCCGTTTGGATCTCCGGGTTGGGACTACTAAGGAAGGGGTCACCAGAAAATTAAAAAATAACATTCTACAAGTCGGAGCGTGGAATGCTAGAAATCTAAAAAAAAGAAAATTTATTAGAAAATTTAAACAGGAAAATGGAGAGGTTAAATGTAGATGTAGTAGCAATTAGCGTGGTTCGTTCGGTGAGAAGAGGAAAACTACTTTTGGTCAGGCGATTTTAAAATAATTAACTCAGCTTCAAATAAAGCGCAGGCAGCAATAGGTTTCGTAATCAACAAGAAGATAGAGAAGAGAGTAGAGTATTTCAAAATGCATAGAATCATTGTAATAAAGATGATAAAATTAAAACCTAAGCCAACGATTGTTAACGTCTATATGCTTACAAGTACCCATGATGATAATGAGATAGAGTGTGTATATGAAGAAATTAATGAAGCAATTAAACACATAAAAGGGGATGAAAATTTAATAATAGTTGGAGATTGGAAAGGAAGCACTGGAAAAGGCAAGGAAGGAAATATTGTGGGTGAATACGAGCTGGGCAAAAGGAATGAAAGAGAGGATCAACTTATTGAGTTTTGCACTTATAATTTAGTAATTGCCAACAACCACTTTAAAAATCACAATAGATGAATATACACGCGGAAGAAGCCGGGCGATAGAGCAAGGTATCAGAAAGATTATATCATGGTTAACCATGATGTAACCTTTGTTTAAACAAAGATTTAGAAATCAATTCGTCGACCGCAAAGCTTATCCTGGAGCAGACATTGATAGCGACCATAACTTAGTGATAATGAAATGTAGATTGGATTTTAAAAACCTGAAGAAAAGATGTCAGATGAATTGGTGGCATTTTGAGAAGCTTGAGGAAGAGGAGGCAAAAAAGATTTTTGCGGAGCACAAGAGGTCTGAGTAAAAAAGATAAGTAGAAAATATAGAAAAAGAATGTGAAAATGTTAAAAAAAAATTCTGAAATCAGCAGAAGCGAACTTAGACGGAACAAAAAGAACTGGTAAAAACCTTGGATATCAAAGGATTTATTGGAGCTGATTGATAAACGTAGAAAGTATAAGAATGCTAGTGATGAAGAAGGTAAAAGGAACTAACGAAAATTAAGAAATACTATAAACAGGAAGTGCAAATTAGCGAAAGAAGAGTGGATTAAATAAAAGTGTTCAGAAGTGGAAAGAGAAATGATCATTGGTAAAATAGACGGAGCCCAAAGGAAAGTTAAGGAGAATTTTCTGGAACAAAGATGGTAAACAGATTTATAATACGAAAGAAAAGATCAATAGGTAAGTGAATAATTATACGAAGAATTATACAGAGTAAATGAATTATAAACTGGTATTATAGAGAAAGAAGAGGAGATTGAAGAGGATGAAAAGGAAGTACAATACTGAGATCTGAATTTAAGAGAGCATTAAAAGATTTGAATGGCAGAAAGGCTCCTGAGGTAGAGGGAATACGTGCAGAATTACTGCGCAGTGCAGGTTAGGAAGCGATTGATAGATTATGCAAACTGGTGTGTAATATTTATGAAAAAGGGAAAGTTCCGTCAGACTTCAAAAAAAGTGTTATTGTAATGATACCAAGGAAAGCAGGAGCAGGTAAATGTGAAGAATACAGAACAATTAGCTTAACTACTCATGCATAAAAAAACTTAACTAGAATTCTGTACAGAAGAATTGAGAAAAAAGTAGAAGTGTTAGGAGAACAGGTGTTAGGAGAAGATCAATTTGGTTTTAGGAAAAGTATAGGGACAAGGGAAGCAATTTTAACATTCAGATTAAAAGTAGAAGGAAGATTTTTAAAAAAACCCAACATACTACATACATTTATAGACCTGGAAAAGGCGTTCGATAACGTAGACTGGAATAAAATGTTCAGCATTTTAAAAAAATTAGGGTTCAAATACAGAGATAGAAGAACGATTGCTAACATTTACTGGAACCAAACAGCAACAGTAATAATTGAAGAACATAAGAAAGAAGCAGTAATAAGAAAGGGAGTCCGACAAGGATATTCCCTATTCCCGTTACTTTTTAATCTTTACATAGAACTAGCAGTTAATGATGTTAAAGAACAATTTAGATCCGGAGTAACAGTGCAAGGTGAAAAGATAAAGATGCTACGATTTGTTGATGATATAGTAATTCTAGCTGAGTAAAAAAGATTTAGAAGAAACAATGAACGGCATGTCCTACACAAGAACTACCGCATGAAAATAAACAAGAACAAAACGATAGTAATGAAATGTAATAGAAATAACAAAGATGGACCACTGAATGTAAGAATAGGCAGAGAAAAGATTATGGAGGTAGAAGAATTTTGTTATTTGGGAAGTAGAATTACTTAAGAAGGATGAAGCAGGAGCGATATAAAATGCCGAATAGAACAGGTGAAACAAGCCTTCAATCAGAAATATAATTTGTTTACATCAAAAATTTATTTAAACGTTAGGAAAAGATTTTTGAAAGTATATGTTTGGAGCGTAGTATATGATGGAGCGTATGTAAGTGAAACTTGGACGATCGGAGTACCTGAGAAGAAAAGATTAAAAGCTTTTGAAATGTGGTGCTACAGGAGAATGTTAAAAATCAGATGGGTCGATAAAGTGATAAATGAAGAGGTGTTGCGGCAAATTGATGAAGAAAGAAGCATTTGGAAAAATATAGCTAAAAGAAGAGACAGACTTATAGCTCACGTATTAAGGCATCCTGGAATAGTCGCTTTAATATTGGAAGGACATGTAGATGAGAAATATTGTGCAGGTAGGCAACGTTTGGAATATGTAAAACAAATTGTTAGGGATGTAGGATTTAAGGAGTATACCGAAATGAAACGATTGGCGCTTGAAATGTTATCAAGGAGAGCTGCATAAAACCAGTCAAATGCCTGAAGACAAAAAATTGAAGTTAGTATGTTTCATTATTATTTCTAATTGTTTTCTTTTGGTTACAGACATACAAAACATTTAAAAAATGCAAGCCCAAAATAAAAAATTAAATGATATAATTTAACAAAGAAAGTAAGTTAAACCTAACAAAAATGAGCAAAATCACACTGTATTTTACGTAAGATCCTAAGCATTTTCTAACGTTAGACAAACGCATTATCAAGCAATCTGAATTGGACTTCGATTAGATTAGTATTTGGTCAGGACGACAGTCTGAGTCTAGTTTGATTGACAATTTGTTTTTTTTTTAATTTAAAAAATCCTCCAGTTTTGTGCACGATTTTATGTAAATCATAAAAAAACATAAACTAACATTTGTTTTTAATTTGACTTTTTTTTAAATAATTTCAATTTTTTTAGTTGTGTATTTTTCATATATTTTATTTTATGTGGTTGTAACTTAAAGAACATAAGATATATATATATATATATATAAATCTCCCTCTGTGTGTGTGTGTGTAAACACACACACACACAGAGGCCTGTGTGTGTCAAAATTTAGAGACCTGTGTGTGTGTGTGTGTGTGTAAACACACACACACACACACACAGGTATTTACTTTTTTAAAGTTAATATTAACAACGACAAAAATCTTATAAATAAATAATTAACCGAATACTGATGAAATACTACAAAAAATAGAAAATGAGTCGATTTTAATCCCTATTCGAAATAAAAAAGAAAGCTTCCAAGTTATTAAAAATTATAGTTTCGTGCGTTGAAATTTTGGTTGATATGTATTCAGAGTCAAACCAAAGAAAAAAAAATATAAATAAAAATAAATACCTAAATAATAACAGATTTAATTTTTTATCCTGTTACCTTTTTGTATGAAGTTAATTCCCACCGAGTAAATGCCAAAAAAACATTATTTTTTCTTTTTTCTCCCCAAAATAAAACTTAAAATTATGTATCAGATGTAGGTAAGAATTTTATGATAGTAAATATTATGTGTAGTTAAAAACATTTTAACCATAATACATTGAAAACATTTTGTTAATACCGGTTTTGTTGTTTGTATGTAATCTTGTAAAAACTGATACAAATCATGAAAATAAGCTAAAAATAAAATGAAAAAAAATAGAAATAGCTTTTAGATTTTACTTTTTATTAATAATGGCACGAAAAAAGTCATTTTTAGCATTTTACAAGTAAAATTTTAATTATACATAAATTATATTGACATTGTATTACATTGTATACAAAAGATTGTATGTCTCACTCCTATGACACACGTGAGACAATAAAGTTTTTTTTTAATTACAATTCTTATATTTATAGAATGTATTGCCCGAAAGAAAAATTCAAGTTATTTTCTAAATGTAATTTACGAAAACCATCTGTTTACTGAAGTTCAACATCAGTAACTCTAAATATCACTGTAAAAACAACTTTGCTTACCAAGTACAAACGTTTAACACACTGTTAAATGATTTATGGAGTATGGTAAACATATTTCTGTAATTCTTCTCAAAATAATTCTTCCCAATCACCAAAGAACACCGGTATCCACGATCTAGTATTTAAATCCGTATAAAAGTAACTGCCTTTACTAGGACTTTAACCTTAGAACTCTGGACTTCGAAATCACCTGATTTGAGATGACGAGTTCACTAGACCAACCGGTGGATTTATTACCTTGATTTTTTTTTTAACCTCCAGGACCACTGTTAGGTATTGCATCAGAGGAAGAGATGGATGATTTGTAGGGTGTGAAAAAGCCATGCCTGATCGGAATTCGAACCCGGGACCTTCGGATAAAAAGCCGAGACGCTACCACTCGCACCACGGAGGCCGGCTGTTACCTTGATTTGATCGTTAAAAACAACACTTACCTACGAAAGTTGATAAAAGTCTATTAAAGCTCGAGATTATCTCGAGAACAGTTTACCTGATTCTCATAAATAAATTACGTAAAATAAAATGTATTCCAAGTTCCTTAATTGCATTTACGAAGACGAATTCCATTTATAGTAAATTCTTACCACACGTGATTCCATCTACGACTCAAATATTTTACAACATACAGAAGATGTTGTGTAATAAGACTAGCTATCGGTTTATGTTACTTCTCATCCAATTATGGATTATCTGCGTAAAATTAAAGCTTGAAACATTTCTCAAATTAAAATAAGTACGATCATATCGGTTCTTGATTATAAAGTCGCACACACAGAAACAGCTATATTTGTTTATTAATCCTACATTAAAATTTTGTTTAAAAAAATTATTTATTTAAATTAACAAATATTCAATAATATTAATATTATTTAAGACTTATTCAATTTATTTCCTTTTTACATTTACATCTCTTTTTATACACTTTCGGAATATATTTTATTTTCAATTTAAAATAAATTGCAGAAAAAATTGTTTTGTTCTTTTACGGTTTTTCAAAAATAAATTCTTTACCTTTTTAATGTTGTAGGTCTACTTACACAAAGAAAAACTTATTACCAGGAAGTTATAAAATTTTAAGAACAATAAACCAAAATTAGAATTGTTTTTTTTTTAATAGTTCTTCTTTAAAGTAAGTAAGGTTATAAATAATAAGCGTTTTCGTATTTTCTTTGAAAATAGTTATTTCTATCGTACTTGCCTTCCGGTTACTTTTATCAAGACAACATATATTTTTCTTTTGAACGCATTACCCTATACTGAACTTCGATAAGTTTTCTCAGTTATTTTACAAAAGAACTATGTATATTTTTTAAGATATGTACAAAAATGAATTATAAGTCGTGCACACTAAAACGGAAAATTTTATTCAACGATATCGGCCTGTATAAATATACAATAATCCCTAGATTGAATTAAATCCATGTTTTTTTTTAAAATTAAAATAAGCTTAATGTCTATCAGTGTAGGTTTGCTTGAGATTTCTCCCGCCACTACCCCATTCGGTCGCCCTAAAGCGTACGACCAGATGTCTGTGCCACAAACGGCTACTGAGCCTCAAACAGTTTAGTGACCAGTATCCTAAATAGCTCTTAGAGCTTACCCAACAGCAGGAGCGGACTAAGCGCGGTGCCATACACCACCAGCTTACGTATCCCAACCGCTGACTTGTCATATATTTACTAAAATGGGTAGACGCACCCCGTCAACTACTAAAAATATATATGACATCCACAAATTAAAATTCATTTCGTCGAGACAGCAGTTCGCTGCCACGCCTAGACCGCTGAATGCCAGCAAGTACCTGTCCACCATATTAAAGCGCTTGCAGCCTTAATTGGCTGGTGGTCAGCCATTGTAGGATCCAGTGTAGGATCTTAGATAGATAGATATTAGATTTAGGTTCTAAATCTAATATCAACATATCTTTTGTAAAAATTGTATAAGTACATCATTTTTTCTTCCACCGGATGATTTAAAAATTACACAATCCGAAAGAAGATTAAATTAATCAATAAATAATTATATTTATTTTTTTTTTTAATTAAACAATTTTAATTTAATTTTAAAATAGAAGTTTATTTTATCACTTGGATGCTTTGTAGAAAGTTGTTTTCGCAATCGACTTGGCTTCATTGCCTCATTGGATAATGTTTTATGATACAATAAACATATTGGATGTTGTTTATTTACAATAGATTCTATGGAACCCATCATCAGATACTCTGGCAAATAGCCACGAATGTATTTCTTTTTTTGAGACATAGGCTCACAATATTTTGTTTTAAGTTGTAGGCACGTGCTCACTCTCACAAATGTAACTACCCTACTGACCAGATGCGCGAGTTATTCTGGGACGAGGCTCTTTTGTTTTCGGTTGCATTATAGCCCCATTTATTTTCACTTACGTAAATGAACTAAACTTATGAGCGGGCAATACAAATAGTATATTTTTTTGATATTTTAATTGTCAGGGGGAATTTTATGAAAACCAAATACATTTTTTTTAAATAATGCTATGAAAATTTTTTAACAAGTCAAATTAAAAAGAAGGAAAGTGCTACTACAGTATCGGACAAAGCCCCTCCCGAACACCATGAAAGCTGGAACGCCTACTAATAGGCGGTAGGGACCAGGTTGACTACCACTGGTATAACTGATCTTGACAAAGTTAAATTACCCTGTTTTTTGTTTTCTGTTTCATTTGTTTTTTTTTTTTTTTTTTTTTAAATCAATCAAGAGATAAACTTTTACTAATTATCAAAGTGATGATTTGTTTTATTAAACGCTATCCAAAATATAAAATATTTTATTGTCCTAAGTACCCATAAGGAGATACGCGATAGCGTACTAATTTAATAAATAGATAATTGAACAATAACATTTTTTTTTACGATTTTAGGTTAAAACAATTTTATAAAACTAATTATGTGGTTTAAATTTTTAAAAATGTAGTATCTCTTCTCGAGAAAATTTCGGGTGTATAAATATATCTATAAAACTTAAATTCTAATGAATATCTAAGATATGTTTTAAAGAAATAAAATTTATTAATTTTGTGTTTAACATAATAAAAGTTAAAATGTTCAAATTATCGAAATTATTTTTAATAAGAGTTTATATGATTTGAGTAGAGGTGAAAATGTTGAACGATTTGATGCTAAGCACATATGAAATTTAACCGACCGTAAACTGTGATCATCGTAATTTTCCCAGCATCATCGTCATTTTAATCATCATCAGTAGCAACAGAGTCAGAATGATTATTGACCAAAAACCCGACAGGCTTTTTAGATTCCGTTACAAGGGATGGAGCTTCACAGCTGATAGAAACTAAGCACAACGTTTTCAAATAATCTGTTATAAAATTAAAAATTAGAGACCAGATATAAATAAAAAATGATCGATTAATTACCGTTACTGTTATTCAGTTTTCAATTTAAAAATTAATTTTTATAATACTATTTTAATATTATAAGTATTATTTTGTTATAATCTAAAGTAAAATATTTTAATTACTTTGTAAAATTGTATCTATATATATATATATATATATATATATACAAAACTTAAAAATTTTATTAGATTACTCTATTACAAAAATAATACAGTTGCAATAATTTTAAATTTACCGAAGGATAACGTAAAGAAATTTTTAAGGATTTACTTTCGCGCGGTGTTATTATAAATTTTATATTATAAACATCGCCTAAATAATGAAACTGAAAATGGATTGTACGAATAAGTGTGATTTAATATTATATCCAAACTGAACTATATATATATATATATATATATATATATATATATATATATATATATATATATATATATATATATAGATACCATAAAGTATACATATATATACTTTATGTGTAGCATCAGATTTGTACCGCAGGTTTGCATCTGTTACATATAGCCAAACTGTGATATTTCAGTACCATTACATCTATTTATTTTCAAGTATCATGACAGATTTATTTAAGTCAGTAAATATTCAAACTTATTTATTAATAAATAAATTTACTTAAAATAAACTTATTTATTAATAAATCTGTTTGATAATTCCCGATTATTTTAATCTCTAGTGTACGAAACCAGTTTACGTAATATTTTTTATTTCATATATTTAATTTATAACCGGCCTTTAGCTGTTCACGAGTTACACGTAGGCCCATTTCTCGTGTACAAGGAGTATACTTCTAATACCTGTTTTTAGAATAAAATTTGGAATTTCATTTTTTTTTATTACGGATAATATGTGAAAGATGTTTAATATGGAATAATAATCATTTCAAATAAAAAATTTCACTTTAAACAATCTTTTCATGCAACCCTCTTCCAAAAATGCGCGCGCGCACAATCACATACACACACACTTTCACGCGCACGCGCACACAGACACAGAGAGAGAGAGAGATAAAAGTACCATCACCATTACGTATATTCCCTGGTACTTTTGTTAAATCATATTTCGGTTGGTAAATTAAATAGACCTGAAAATTACATATATTGAATAATAGAAAAGAAGTTGTGTATTATGGAAACGGCAATGTAAGTTCTCAGATGGGATTAATATAGCGTTTCATTACGATATGCGTAAACCGTTATTGTAACAATTCAATTTTTCATTTTTTATTAAGAATTATTTCTAAGTATTTTTATTAAAACGTATTAGAATCTATTAGTTATCAATCGTAATAAAAAAAACCTAAACTATCGTTTGGGCTAACGGCTGCAGATATCACAGTTGTTTCTTGACTCAAAATTACGTGGTAACCAAAGTTAAAATATTAATAATAATAAAAATATGCAAGATCGATTCGCTTGCCACGAAATAAAATCATCTAAATACACAATTTCAATTTTTTTGTTAACACAGTCTATTTTAGGTATATTTTAAGCAATATGGTAGTAGATAATTAATTATTACGACAATGCATGCAAATTTTTCCAAAATATCATTTAAGCAATTTTTACGTTGTCTACTTACTTGACCAATAATATGGTTAGAATATGTGCTTAGAGTGTCGGTAGTAGGAACTTGTGTAACTAAATCAGACAGAATGAAGCGAGCTAGTCCACCTCTAAATAAAATGCAACATTCAATTCTTAATGATATGGGATATTTATAACAAGTGATATTTTTTTCTCATGCTGGATCGAAAATAATAACTGTTTCTAATTATTATTTTTATTTTTCACAGCTAGAAAATAACTGAAATTTAAGATATTTAAACAAACTAAATTTTGAAAATATATAAAAGAGCATTTGGCTCACAAAAATATAAAAGACCTGAGAAAAAACCTGTGGCTCATTATTGACTGGAAAGTGATCGCAGAATGAGTCTATTAAAGAACACTTTTAAAATCTATACGTAATAAATAGTTGGAAAACTTACATGTATAAGTTATTATGCAGACACCTGAACAACTATAGAATGTATAATAATATGTAATAGTCATGTTTAGTCTATTAAAAATGGCTATTAAAAATCTATAATAACCTTGACTTATAAACAATATTATGAATATTGCTGCAAAATTGAGAACTCAAGGTAACGTAATTCATAAGCTGACTGGAAATACCTGGGAAGCAAATGCAAGTATACTTCGAATGTCAGCCTTGTCCTATATTCTGTAGCTGTTCTGTTCACTGTATGGTTGAATAGCTGCCATACTAGTAAGGTGGATATTGAGTTAAATAAAATCATGAAAACAATTACTGGTACAGACTCCTCTACCCCAATTAGATGGCTACCTGTGATAGTTAATATACCATCACCATATCTCAAGCGCCAGAATGCTCTTGTACTACTCTGGAAAAAAATGATGAATGCAGTAGAAGTTATAAGCTTAGCCATAAGTTAATTAACTAATCGGTATTCGAAATCTCGGAAACCTGCATGGAAACTGGCCGTAAAGCTTATAGTGGAGAATTTTAACATCAAACAACAATGGGAGATCTCGTGGGAGAAAAACAACGACTAGCACAACTGCCGGGCTTTAGTCTACCAAGACAGTTGTGGTGCATACTTAATCCCATAATAACTGGACATGGTAGATGAAATTATACCTTATGAACAAATGGAGTATTTTACCTACGGCTGAGTATGAATATAGTATAAAAATTCATTCCTTAATTTTTCTTGATTGATTACATGTTATCATAGCCTATAGTTTTCAATAGATTTCTAGCACAAAATATTTGAGTTTTTGAGACAGTTAGAAGAAATTTTTGAGATAGATGGTTGTAGTTTTGTATAATGTGACGGTTTATTTTTATATTCTTTATTTATAATAAGAAGAAACTGATGAAAAATTCGAGTAAGTTAACATAAACGATCTCTTTCTTTTAGTTTTTTTCCGCCTTTGGGCGGCGGGGGGGGTGAAAATGCATTTATGCACGAAGTGTCGGACTCCTGCTGGTGGTCTATTCCAACCGCCATCAACAGACAACGGGCTAAAACCACCTCACTTTAGAGTAACCCTACGCATCCCGAGGATCACCCGGAGGCATTACTTCGAGGTGTATTTACGATCTCACTCGTACTAACAACACGTCTGGAATGTTCCAGACCAACATAATACACTTATAACCTGTCGCGAAACATTATGAAGGCGATAGGCATGACACGACAACTAGCCAGCAAGGCGTGCAACGATCTTACCATTAACCTGGACGAAAAAATTAACACATTCAACGCGACATTAACCTTCAGTGCAAAAGGCGAACACGACGTGAAAACAAGCCAATAAGTCAAACAATATTGTTACAACCTAGTTATCATATTTCTTACGCAATAACCCGGAATTATTCATTACTCGGAAACATGAAGAACGTGGCGATCATGCCACAAAAATATAAAACCAATCTTACAAGCAAAACTTACTACCTTAAAGGAAATAAAACACGAGTCCCCCACCCTTACAATATAAACCTAATCTAAATAATTTACCTAATCTAACAATACATATAATATGCCTAGCAAGTTTGGTTACATCCAATAATACAGACAAAGTATCGATAAATTAACACAAAGCATGTAAGATGAAATGATCACTGCATAAATCAAACCTAACCTAACACGATACATTCGTGAGAACACATAACCCATATTTTATAATACTGTTACAACGCATATAATCATATAGTCAAGTAAAATAATAACATGAAAGAATTGCGACTGAATAATCTAATAATCTTATTCCTTCAAAGGAATAAAACACTGCTCGTAAAACGCCACGAACGAGACAGATTGTGAAATGCAAACAAAGCAACGACAATCTTTCAATTAAGATAATCCTATCTAATTTTTTCTTCCATTTTATTTATTTATTTATTATTATTATATATATATATATATATAATAGCCTTCATAATATAAGGCTAGCCTAAACATATACCTAACCTAACAATGATTATATAATATTTCTAATAAACGGAATGTCCATCCAATAAACAGACAAAACATCAATAAATTCATTTAAGCGTGTATAGTCAAATGACCATAGCATTAATCAAATAGAATCATTAACCTAATCTAACCTAGCATGAAACATCGATGAGATCACATAAAATATAATTAATAATATGGTCACAACACATATAATCATAACGCAATCGTATAGTCATAAAAGTGAAATCACAAAACTAATAACATGTCGATGTATCGCGACTTAAATAGCAGTCTGCGACTCAATATAAGTCTGTTACCGTCAACCTTATTGCTAATTATGGATAAAACTGTGCCTCCTCCTCAGTTTTCTTTTTCACAACTGCCCTGATAAACGAAGCCACGACAGCCCAGGACGTCTCACTTCTTAGCAGTGTCTCTCCGATACTGTCCGGGGAGATGGGACCCACTTCTTGGACTACCTGCATTCTAAGAAGCTCCCATTTAGGGTACACAAAAAAATATGTATTCGGCAGAATCGACTACTTCCGAGCAATACACGCACTCACGGGTCTTTCCTCCCTCTCTCAAACAGATAGGAGTTAGTTTACCGTCTAGATCGACGTTTTGGCAACTAAGGAATCCAAAAAACCAGATGGAAAATTTCCAAATGTTAATGTTCGTATATACGTATGAGTGTTCGGTGTTGGACCGATTATGACCAAACGATCAGATAACGTTTACATATGGGGCATTGTGCCATTAAATTTTTAACTTAAAAGGTCAAGGGTTTGCGGGTGTAGAGAAAAATCACCCTCAGTATATCGAGATTTCGCCTAATTAAAGTCATATTTTTCTTAAGCACTTTTGTTAACAGTTAAAAAATAACAATACTTGCAAAAAAAAAAACTTTTGCATCCCCCACCACAAAAATGCTGTAAACTACTGCTATGTAATGATGTCATAGGTAAGCGGTGGAATTAAATAAATAAATAATATTAAAAATATAAAAAACTAACTCAGTTTGGCTGGGTCACGAACTCGATCACCGGTTGACTCGGTACCTTGTGCGTTAAGTCTCGTGGCTACACCAGTCTGCCGAATGTACAAGCAAAATTTGTTCTCTGCAAGTTCTGAAATTACATTAGTTTAGCTTAGAATGGAACGGAACGGAACGCAATGACAGTGGGAGTTGTTTAGTTAGTGCGACCGTCGCCGCTAGCACTGCCATACCCACGTGAATTAAATACCGTATGCGCGAGCGCTTTAGTTAGAATCATGGAATTAAATAAGCGAAAAATACTGTATTTAAATAAAATGATAAATATTTTTAATTAAGTTTTGTGTGTAAGGCGTGCATCAGAAATAAACCACAGTTGTCGTTTTTTTTTTAATAATGTCCATAGTAGATTTAAAATTAAATTATTTAATTTCGAAAAATTTATTATAAAATAGGATGATTGATTAATAAAGTTTTCACCGCGTTTATTTGCAACATTTATTTGCAAAGCAGATTTTTTTTTAAAGTAGAAATAAAAAGAATTTAATATAGGAAATAAATTTTACGAAAAAATATAGTAACTTTTTTTAATTAAATTTTATTTAATTTTTATATTCGTATAAAATATTCCATCTTTGTTTCAGTATTAAATCAGAAAATATAATAATTGACCTAAGTTGCCGTTATTCTCTTTAATAGAAATTTTATTTATTTATTTCTTTTACGTACCATGTTAAATGTAATACTATAATAATGTTTTTTAATTTTTAATAAAGAATAATATTAAATAAAACCTTATCTCGTAAACCCTTTTAATAACAGAACTGACATTCCCTTATATTTCTTCATTCAAGTCTATATTCGTATTATCATCATTTTAGTTCTTTTTCCATGCCTCTTTTCCAACCTACATAAAATAAAACAACATACAACTTGATTAAAAGCGCTGAAAACAGCTAATCTTCCGTGTACTGCTTTGATATGGAATACAAAGTATTACGTATCAATTAGCTTACTTGGCTTTTCATCCATTTACTCCAATTTTTTTTTTAACATTAATCTCTTTCATTTATTTCGTATTTGTATTTTAATTGGAAAATTACGTCGGTCTGTAGTGATCTTGTAATCCTGTAGGCATTTTTTTTTTTAACTAGAATAAAGCATCGTAATTTTTGGGGAATCCTTTTCAGATAAAAATATTCACAAAAATTTAATCTGACATATCACTTTTCCATTATCACATGTCTCTTCCTGTAAATTTAAAAACAAAAAACAAGTAATCGAATTTTGCTGGAAAAAATTATTCGATTATTTGTAGGATAAAATCAAATTAAAATGAATATAATTACTAAAAATAATTTGTTTAAATTACATTTTGTTATTATAAAAGTGGGTCCTGAGTAAAGCAACTACGACACCTTACAACTAGAAGGTTCCACAACACCTGGTTCTTCTTAAGGATTATTAACTAAAAAGTAAAAGAATTTTAAATGCAAGCGATTCCCGGTCAAATATAACATTTTTCACGCTACAAAAAATTAACTGCTTTTACCCTTCTTTTAAAATCAGTTATAAATATTCAATACATCTACTCATTGATCCAAGAGAGCAGACAATATGATATTTAATTAACAAATATTATACTTTAAAATGCTAAATATGTGATTTAAACACAAACATTAAAATGTTAAAGTCTAACTGTTATAAGGACATCATTTTTAAAAAATAAAGAAAATTATGGACTGGATTTACTGTTCTAAACTTATTTTTCAAGTAGTTTGGATTTGATATTCAAACGCTTTTTGTGCAGCATCTATTTTAAGACAAAAACTTATTAACATGTAGTGTAGCAATCTGTAGTCAATGTTACTGTAATAATCTTCAAAATAACAAAACATATCAGCTGATTAACTTCGGATTAACATTAATATAATGTTTTTTTTAAATCTGATGTGGACGCTGCATGACTTCCTAGTACGCCTATTAAATTACATATACACATTTTGTTTTTATTTAATGAGAAGTACATAGAATTTTATTTCATTAATAACTTGTGATATTTTTTCTTTTTTTATTGTTATTATTAAATTATTATTTATCATAAAGATTTTTTACAATCGCAGGTTAATAATTATTAATAAATCAATATATTTAAATGAAAAAAAAGTTAAAAAAAGAAAAAGGAGATGAAGTCTGATTCGAATCGATGTGCCTTCTCCTTGTAAGATCCAAATACTTCATTAATTAAAATTTTATTTGGCTATAACTCGGGAACCAATGAAAATAAGTACCACCACTTATGATATATCGGTGAAAAGCTCTCGATGAGGACATTACTGCAGTTAAGAAAAAGTCCAAAATTCAATTTTGTTTTGGATTTTGGGCTTTTTTGGACACTTTTGGTACAGTCGATTGCATTCAAAAGGAAATTGCACAACTAGATGTTAGAACAGTTCTAAATCCAAAATTTCAACATCCTACAACTAATCGTTTTTGAGTTATGCAAGATAAGTACGTACGTACAGACGTCACGCCGAAACTAGTCAAAAATATTTAATGTTACCTCTAACACCCGTAATTTTATTTTTAATTTATTTATTTTCTGTATCAAGATGAAGACGTATTCATGATAAAAACAAATCAAATTTTCCAATAGTTCATGTTTATTATATTATAAATGTTACAGGGCTGTACAGCTTTTTATTCTTTGTTATTTATATTACTTTTAATTTCTTAATTACTAAATTACTTTCTTAATTATTCGAATGTGGGAATTTAAATTTTACTTATCTTCAATATTATATAAACACTTCGTACGAAAGAAGATTTTAAAAATAATATAAATATATTAAGGGGTTGAGATTATAACTAATATATTACAACTGGATTTTCTGGAAATTTATCAATTTTAAATTTTAATCGATCTGATCCAAATTTTAATATGGTGTCCCAAATTGACACCATATGGAAAATAAAATTTTTTACCTCGGTTTTTTTTTTGTTGAAAAAAAATATTACATATAGAAAAATTTAAAAATAATTATTTTAATTAATTAATATGGTATCCTGTAATATTTATCCCTTATTTTTCATTTGAAATATTGTATAGTTTTTAATAAAGATAAATCATCTATTCAAAAGATAATATAATTTGGGTTTTTTTTTAATATATTTAAAAAAAAAAGTAAAACAGAAGGAAGTATTTCATTTATCATCCAATTTTTTTAACAATAGAAAAATAATACTGTTTTATATTCTTTAAAATAGAACTCCGTTTTATATAAATCTATTTTACAGAACTATATTTAATTTTACTTGTATATAGAGAGAATAGAAAGAGAATATTGAAAAAATAAAAAATAAACAACCTAAAGTAAATAATATTTATGTAAAATAATCCTTTTTTTCTATAAAGTTTATATAAAGCCTTGCTTCCCATAGAAAGAGTACCACAATTTTTTGTTTAATATATGGATAAATAACACTATTAAAACGTTTTTTTATAAGAGTTATTCTATGTGAGGCATTTATTCTATACCTGTATTCATTCTTTTGATAAGAATGAATTTATCTGTATGTAATAAGGTTAAATATCACCTGCATTTCGGTGAATTCGACGTACGAGTACTATATATTATTTTTTTATCGCAGACGGAAAACCATTTATAGGTATCATGTGGAATAGAATCCTACCGTAGTGTGGGAATTTCTCCATTAAAATCTCCTCCCACTCTACAACATGGGAGGCCGGGCTCACCTTAAGGTATTACACCCTATCGTGTCCATTCACATCTCCACTGGGTTGGCCCCACGCCCCAAACTCATCAGTGATTGTGGATTTTTTTTTTGCTTTTTTAACAACCTAACTTTTTTTTACCTAGATCTTGGGCCCGGACCTGTTTAATATTAGCATAGCCTCATGGGAGATTCAGAGGGAATTATTCAATCTTGGAACTCTTCCGCCATCTTTGTTCGGATGATCTTAACCAACACTGTTGATACCGCTTACTACGATCGTTCGGTCTGCAGCATATTCCCAGTGATATTCTCTTGGAAATGTACGACGAATTTCTTCCAGCATGCTTCTCTATGCTGCACGAACCGATCACTTATGAACACCGTGTGTTCTATTTTAACCTTCTCCCAAAATAATTTTAAAACAAGAAGTTTTAGTTAAAGTGATTTCCCTCTTTTAGTTCATTATACACAAAACTAAACAAACAAAAAAATGCTTATATATGAAATTAATCATCTCGAAAACAGTTTGTTTAATTGAGTTTTGAGTTATCATTCTTAAATTAATTAACCTTTATTTGTTTTGGCACAGCTTGCTTGATAGTGATAAAAGATTTTCTCTAATGTACAAACTTCTTGTAGGTTATTTTCTTTGTCTATTGGATTATATTGAATAATTTAAATAATAAAATTCTAAATCTAATAATAATTTTTTATATAATTTAATGAAATCTAGAACCAATAAAGTAAATAAATTTTCTCATCAGGTTTTTTTTTATTTCAGATACTAAATTTATTTTCCAACAATAATTGTTTACCCGTTTTTTAAAGGTGTGTTTATTAAAATATAATTATTCCATTTATTTATATTTTTTTATAAAAAATATTTTATTATATTTCTTTTATATTTTATAAAAGAAATTAGACTTTTGTGTTAGAAGGTTTATAGAGATTTAGGAAATGTTTTAGTTAATAAATTAATAAATAAAAGTTTTTTTGAATTCAGAATTATTTGTTAAATTTTTAATAGTAAATATTTTCATTGTTTATTCAATTTCGTAAAAATTCTATTAGTTTTTTCTCTTTTTTCATTTTCTTATTTACACTCGCTTCCACAAAATAGTCATTAGCGACTTTAGCGTCATTAGCGAGTAACAGAAAATAATTTACAACTAACTAATGTTTAGAATTTACAATGAAACATATGTTGAACATTAAACAAAAAATTGAACATTAGAACATCATCATTGTTTAAGCAATATTACATATTAACCGTTATATATATATTAAAATTTGTAAAATTAAGTTCATCATCCTACTTTCACTTAAAAAGTTATATCATCTTGTTGTAGCCATCTTGACTGAGCATCATTTTCATATTTTGATCTAACTTCAAGTGATGGCCACTATCTTCGAATTTTGGGAAAAAATCTAGGAGAATATGATTTATAGTCTATTGTACATAACACATCTCACAATAAGATCGAGGACAGCTAAGCAAATGGGCGTGGTTTAATTTAGTGGCTTAATCTTCAGTCGTGTCAGGATGACTTGGTTTCATCAGTTGTGGGGGATGAATGGTTCTTCAAAAACACTCTCCCTAATTCCATGTAGGTCCGTGGGGAATTAACAACAAAAATTTGTTCCAATGGGTATTTATTTTATTGAGGGTTTCCCTTATGAAGTCATTCCAACCCACCAAATTCACTCGGAGTCCATCTAACAAGGCTCTCTTAGCCGCTTCACTAGCGTGTTAATTATCGTGAATGCAGAAATGGTTTGGAATACAAATCACCTTCTTGTTATATTTGAGAGTGTCATAAATCTTCTGAATGATTGGCTTTGAATTCATATAGTTCAAGCTTGGGGCACACTTTTAGAGTCTATTATAATTAGAAATCTTTCTTTATTGTGAGTCTGAATAATCCATTAAAGCAGAATATATCACGTTAACTTTACAAGAATACGGAAAAACAGACAAAAAGCGCACTTCATTATCAGGGAATACAATGGAGCAGTCACAATTTACAGCAAAGACAGAATCGTCTGTACAGATGTATGTATAATCTTTGTACATCTGAATTATCTCATTAAATTGTATCCTGACCGCACTTTTATTTAGACTTTACTTACATTTAGTATTCGACGAATACTCAATCTTCAAAATTTTACGTGGGTATGGTGCAATAGATTCCTTTTCTATATGAAGAAATCTCGGAACAGATAAATTCAATTCCTGTAGGTAAACTTCAATCTTTGACTAAAAGGTTGGGACAAGGCTTATCAGACAGTATGCGTACGGAATTCTAGCCACTTTGAATATTTAGGAACACATGACTTTCTGACTGCATATTTAATAATATGATACTTCCACCGATATGACATTGGGAATTCATGGGATTCCACCAGTAAGCTGGGTGTTGAGTTTCTTGTAAATGCTCTTATGGATAATCGAATTGGTATTGTGTATGCGGTTTAGTGAATTTTTAATCGTTTCTTTCTCAGAATTACACAATATTGATCAGTAATCTTACTAACAATATTATGTTTTTATAGGTGATAAGGGGTAACGCGTCTGCTCGCATCCCAGTCAAAGGATGATATAAGTTTGAAGATGTTAATTCTCCTTATGCATTCAACCTTATTGTTTTCATGACTCGACTAACTCAATTTTTCATCAAAGACCATTCATAGGATTTTAATTTTGTTTGTTCTTTTATCTCATCTTCACCTAGATATAATTTGACATCTTTCTTACTTTAATTTCGTTGTCTTAAAAAAACAATAAATTTTTATTTACTACTGATAATTTAGGGCCACTGCTCTGCGTCCACCTTTTTAACAAGTTTAACGGAATCTGTATTATCTCCTATTAGAATTAATCTTCTTACCCCTGCAGGTGATATCATCATTTGATGTAACGCGATCATCGACAAAGATAAATTTTTTTATCGGCTGATTAATTACATCAGCTACCACATTTATAGAAACTAGAAAGAGAAATTACATTAAGAATAGACCCTTAAAAATAAGCTCCATTCTTTATCTCGAATATGTCTGAAGGTACACTCTGTAATAAGGATTTGTCGTTTGCTTAGAAAATTTTCTACAAAGTAGAAAAGTAATTTTCTATAAAGTATGTTTTCATTAATACTATTTTGTAGCAAAATCAATATCATGTTCGTCTTCCAAACCTCTTCATAGACTTTTGTGATATCTAAAATTACTGCAAGAATATGTTCTTTAGGGGTTAATGCTTCGCAATTATCCGTCTATATAGTTAGCGAGTGGGCCATTGTAGATCTTTTTTCCCGAAATCCGTATTGACATGGGAAGATAAAATTATTTTCTTCTAGAAGCCATTTTAGTCTCTTGTTTATTAGCTTCTCCATTACATTGCACAGAATGCTTGTTAAAGCAATTAGACGATATCTCTCTGTTTATTACAATCCTGGTAAGACTTCACTGCAGGGATAACTATAGCTTCCCTTCAGCTATCTGGAAACAAACTTTTATTTAAAGTTGTGTTAAACAGGTTTACAAAGTGTTGAAGACCTTCTCTTAGTAATTCTTGAATGTATTTACATAGGATAAAGTACAGGCATGATGGTTTTAACATTTGGAGTACAAGTTGTAGTTCATTTAAAGACAAGCATTTAGCTGCTAGTTAAACTCAGTGTTCTATTATGTATAAAGTCAATGCTAAATTCATTTTTTAATCTACAGAAAGTGTCATTGTAGTTCAAATCAATCGAATTTTTTGAAAATTTATCCTCCAGTACGTTTTCCATTTCGTGAGGATCATGTGTTATACGATCTTTATCGACTAAATTATGTACAAAGTCTTAAAGTTATCCTTAACTTCATTAATTTTGTTCCACACTTCAGCAATGAAAGTGTGATTGTTAAGTAAGGAAAGGAAATTGTACCATGACTGACGTTTATTTTCTTTATACTCTTCTAACCTTTGAGCGACGTTTTTTTTTATATTCCACAAACGAGGCCTCATATCGAAGTCTTATATATTTATTGAATGCACTTTTGGAAGTCTGCATCACTTTCCTACATTCCTTATTCTACTAGGGGATTCACTTTTCATGAATAGATCCGGATGTTTTGGGTGTACTGATTTCAGCAGCATGTGTTATAAGATTCGTGAAATTTGCCATTCTTTCATTTATACAGTCTCTTTTTATTTACACACAATTATGATTTATAAATAAAAAATCGCAGGCAACAATCTTAAATGGTAGTTTATTGACTAATACTTTATTTTTGTTTTTTTTTCATCTTTATAGATGGAAAGGTTTTTTTATATTTATGATCCACTGATATTTACAAAATTAAATACTCTGTACTTATGTATTGAGTATTAATATCACTGATATTTACAGAATATTTATGCATCTTATACATTTATGTTATAAAAATAAAATAACATTTTTAAATCGTATAAAGGATTATTTATTCTATAATTTTGTAACAATAAGCTAACAATTTTACGTAATCTTGCAAGTCATTAATTAGACTTGCATAGTCAAGGATAATATGCCAGAATTATTAGAAACTGAAGCAGTTTCTCATAGCCTTCTTTTAGGTAGATTTCATAAGATAACCTATTGTAATGGGTACCATGATTCGACTTCCGGAAAATTTCGACATATCTTCGCGTTTTACTTCCGTCAGACCCCAAAGACGCGGTCAGTTCAAAAGTTTATATATATATATATATTTCACTTTCTTTTAGACACGATAACTGCCGTAATTTTGCGCAAATCACTTTCAAAGTGATTCATAAAATATAACAACTCAAAATCTCGGTCGAGTTAGTTAATGGGCAAAATCAAACCATGAGGGTGGAAATAAAAGGACTTTTACGAAAAAAAAAAACAAATTATCGCTATAACTTTCTTATTAAGTAAAATATCTAATTCGTTTATAGTCCCTACTATTGTTTGGATAAGGGCCTAAAGCTTATCTAAGTAAAGGTTTTCGATATCACCAACGATTAGCCCAGGGGGTTGAAAAAATTGGGTTTCAAAAACAAACAAAAATCATACATCCCTTAATAGACACAGTAACTAATCGGTTTAATGTAGTCATTAGTTTTCTAAACATTACCTAAATCTTTTGTCTAAAACAATTTTTGATATGACCAACCCTTACGGCAAGGGATGACCAAAATTTTGCTGGAGTTGTAAGATTTGGCTAGTCATATTCTAAACACGTGAAACTATTTTCACATGTACCATTGTCGTATTGAGTAAATTTGAAGTTTTTCTTAACTTTAAAATGAAAATCTTTTTTCCTCTATTTAGCACTGGTAAAATCTATCTCCGTCTCCCGGCATGCCGAAAGGGATTTTATTTTTTGAAATGAATGTACTTTTCTGCACCAGCATACTCAAATTTTCACAATGTAAATTTTATTCAGTTCTATAAGTTACACCTTTTCTTTATTTACTACATGTGGTGCGAGTATAATGGACTTCATTACTTTCAGAGAAAGCGTTTCTGGCTAGTTTAACTTGGATTTTAATAAGTCACATAAGTCTATCAGAAGATGGGGATAGATATCGTAAACTGACAAAAAAAAGTTTTTTCTATAATTTTAACTCAAAGAGTTTTTTTCATGTTTTAATTTTACTTTATACAATGTGAAGATTTGTACAAAAATATATATTATGCCTCTTTTTCTTTGGATTGTTTTTCCTCGATTTTCTTTAAGAGATAAATATAAATAACGTTAAACATAAATTTATAATGCATATTTCGTTAAACATAAGAAGAAAAGGAATTAATATTATATTTTGTTCCACATCAGTGCGATCAGAATATTTCTATTTCAACAAATCCTTAGGTAAGCATAAATAAGTTAATAAAAAGCTTACCTTTGTTTTTATAGAAGTAAAATAATAACTTTTATACGTTAAATTCATATAAATATTCTGAAAACGAATTACTTTTATGGAAATTATCATCCTCCTTCTCATTGAAAATTTAATATAGATAAATTTTACTTTATATTGAAAAATTAATTTATTTCAATTTCATTTCCTTAGTTATCGTTTGAATTCGTTCACTTTTCTCCTTTTTTTTTTTGCTTTGATCCGATCTAATATTCAGTTTTGTTCAAAACTTATAAATATTGAATTTCAGTGGCTTCCCATTCATTTAAATTCCATCTAAATACGATGATAAAAAGTAATAATGTATATCAACGAATATTACCATTCTTTTCGCTGAAATAGCTTCTAGTTTTAAAAATTATATCCTTAGATATATATATATATATATGTTATTAAAAACTATTTACGGGGGAAAAATGTATATTTTCAAAATTACTAATGAAACTACGAGTAATAACATATCTTATTCCAAATGATCAATTCGGATTCTGACGAGGTCATTTAACGATAAATCAGATTCATACAATTATAAATAATATATATATATACTCGTATATATAAGATATGTCCTGACAGAGTGATAATCAACGCTGAATCATAACCAATATATATATATATATATATATATATATATGACAAGTAACTCATAATCAACGCCCAGCAAAAACTACTGAAAATAAATTGATACAAATTTGTTTACACATTTTCTTACGGTGTAAGTGCAGACTAAGAAAGTATTTTTTGAAATCCCGATTTTTATTCATTCATAGTGCTCTGCCATTAGGGTAGGTCCTGTCATGGCTGCTGCTGTCCACCTTGTTCTGTCCTTTGGTAACCTCTTTATTTCCGCATATTTTCCCTTTTCCATAATCCCATCCATCATTTGAAATTTCTTCCTTTCCTTCCATTCACCAGCCTTCTATTTCATACACTAATAAACACCTTCTTCTCATACAGTCTGCTAGCCAGTTCCTTTTCCTATATTCAATCACATTTACAATTTTTTTGTACTCTCTGATTCTCCTTAATACTTTTTCATTTGTTACATGGTCTTGCCATCTGACATTTATCGTTCTGCGCCATACCCACATCTCAAAAACCTCAACTCGTTTTCTGTCTGCCATTTTCATCGTCCACGTTTCAGCTCCATAGAGTATCACACTCCAAATAAAACATTTCATTAATCTCTTAGTTAACGCTAAGTTCGTTAACTTTCCACATAGCTGGTCTTCCCTTCTTATTAAATGCCTACTTATTTATTGATATTCTTGTTTTAATTTCTACTTTGCAAGTCAGGTCATCAGTTATAAAGCTCCCTAAGTGCTGAAGTTTCTTCACCTGCTCTAAAACTTTATTTCCTGTCTTAATCTCAATCCTCTCTTCTTTTCCACCTAATACCATACATTTTGTCTTCTTTTTGTTGATCCTCATACTCTGACTTTCACAAGCTTTAAGTCATCAATCATTTCATTTAGTTTATTTGGACTCTCCGACAGTACCGCCAAGTCATCAGCAAAACATATATATTCTATTCTTCCTCCGATCTTTATTCCTCTGTTCCTATTCAGACAGCATTTAATTATTTCTCCCAGAAATATATACTAAACAGTGTTATATACAAGTGTTATAATATTTGTATTATCATACTAGTGTTTTATATTAGTGTTATATGCTAACAGTAATGGTGATATGCAGGATCCCTACCTCATGCTCATTTCAATCCCTATTCTTCCTGTCATTTCGTCTCCTACACTCATTTTATTCTCTGGTTATAGTACAACTCCTTTATTAGGCGTCTTTCTTTCCAGTCAAGTTCCTTATTTTTAAAATTTGCCGTAATTTATCACATCTAACTCTGTGAAATACCTTTTCTAGGTTGACAAATACAATATACACTCTCCCCCTCCTTTCCATGTATCTCTCACCTATTTTTTCGGTAACAAATGATGATATCAACTTGATTTTTGGTCTGTGTAATCTTCATTTGAGTATCTAAAAACAAATTCCTAGATTTTTTTAAATTCGACCTTGAAAGGGGTGAAGAAAGATAAAATAAATTATTCGAATAATGATTGTAAATTTTCCCCATTTCCGACTATAATAAACGGATATTCACTCGATTTGGGCTTGCAAATACTCTTCGGTTAATATTTAAAAATAATTTTTGGGTTTTTGAATTTTAATATATTAAGGGGTAAAAACATAAATTTTATTTTAGATTTCTACTGTTTTACACTACTATTATTGAATCAATCTTTATAAGATTTGATAACAATGTGGTAATAATTTATGTTTGTGATTCTGATTATATATTTCGTGAGAATCTATAAACTCACATCCATCTAAAAGATCAACATCCATCTATAAACTACTCAAAGAAGATAAATATCGTTTGGAAGTTTTTCTTTATATCAGTCAAATATCTGATGAAGTATAGTAATACGATTTTCTCTACTTTTAAATCATATTTGAAACTAGAGTCGTATTCAGGATATTAATCAATAACTCACCATTTTTTCACAGAAACATAAAATAAAAACAACATTAAATACACGTGAATAATAAATATAAAGTTTACAAAAACTATACTTCTGAAAAAAGAAACAATAAAATATTAAACGAATAAACATAATACAAATCGATGAAACACATTGTTTGATTACCTTTAAAGTGGTTTACTAACCTTTCTACGGTCGGGTATAACTAATAATAATAGTGCTTCTCAGCAAGAAAGCTGAAATTTTTCAGTCCTCTATTAAAGAAGGAGCTACATTAATTAGTTATAAAATGGAATAAAAATGTTCATTTAATTTTAAATCGAATTATTAGTTTTAAAGTTCCTTAAAAAAAAAAAGGAATTTAAAAACTTTAGTGGGGTTGGTCTTGTACCCGTACCAATTGATACTAAGATCAATACATGGATGTTTATAAAAATGATAGGATATTCTCATTAGTCCCTCTCCACTCCCTCATCTACCGGTTAATTATTTTTTTACGAAAAACCTTTTTAAAGAGTACGATAAATCAACTTTGGTTAATTTGTGCCCACACTTCTTTCATCCTACGATAGTGTCGTTCCTTCTCTTCTTGTGTTAACTTCCTTTCACTGGTTGATTTTCCTTTCCTGAAAACCTGCTTTCTGAATTACTTGACAAAAAAATTGTCCTGTCATTTACTGCGTCTGTGTTGATTTTAATATTTTTCATGTCTTTTTCTATTTCCCGAAACCATATGGGCTTGGATTTTTAACTTCTAAGTAAGTCAAATATGTGTTTAGTTAATCTATTATCACCCATCCTATGTATGTGTTCATAGAACTGTAATATTTTTTCCTCATAACATTTGTTAGTTTTTCAACTTTCAGATGTAGCTCTCTGTAAGGTGTAAATTGAATTACGTTCGATTGACTATTACTTTTAAGTCCTAGTATTTTCCACAAAGTTCTCCTTTCGATCTTTTCTAATTTTTCAAGATCTCCAATTCTGGTTAGTTTAAGTGTTTTTGCTACGTAAAGTATTTCGGGTCTAACCTTTGTTTGATAATGTCTGTTTTGTTTCGATGATAGAGATTTCATATTATATGTATTCGTGTAATGTGAAATGCTCTCTCCATTTTTTGTATTCTATTTTCTACCGCCATTTTATTTTATGCGTTGTTCGATATCTACTCTCAAATATTTAAACCAATCCGTTTTAGATATTGTTTTATTATTTATCTTAAAACATTGACGTTTATGACAGTAATAGTTTATTTATTACAATTTATTATCTATTGTATTAATTTACAATCAGTTTTTTTTTTTTACTTTCTTAACTATATAGCTTATACAATTATATATTACATAAGGGAAAATATGTTAATTTGGTCAAATTTTCTCGTTGAGTTGTTCACAGACCTTGACGTTTCATTACATCCTCTAACAAAAACACAAAAAAAGTAAAAATTTTAGCATTGCAAAATCCAGAAGGAAGTACTTTTAAGTACGCATCTTATGTATTTATTTTATTTTTTTTTTAGTTTTTCCGAGTAGGATCACGTGATGCAACATTTTGCATTCATTCCTTTTTCTTTTAGGGGTTTTCTTTTGTGATCTTCCACTATTACACATGATTCTTTTCCCCTTTGTGTTTCCTTCTCTCTTCTGACGGGACGTTGTTGGTTGCTTTTTTCTCTTCTTCTTGTAAATCCTTGAAATCTAGTACTAGTTTTCTAAACGTTGTTCTCTCTTGTACTATTATTTCTTGATATATTTTAATTATTTTAGGTCTTTTTGAACCGTTGAGGTCCATTTAATTCCGTTCTTTTTGTTGTAAAAGTGTTAAAAATTTAATTTAATAACCTGTGATCACTCATTATTATAAGGTAGCCGAAAAATTTGGCTCTTACTTTAATTTATTACTTATATTACTCAGAATTTGTATTTATCTCATCAATTTTTATTCATCCTCGAATTTTTCAGAAGATTCCTTTTTTTAATACATTATTTCACCTGATTTCAAATTGAAGATGCACTGCTGGATAGACAGATTCCTGGATTGGATTTGGAACGATGATTTCTATATATGGGGCATTAATGCCATATAAGTTTGGTTAAAATTGGTCAAGGAAGTAGGAAGGTATCTTCATGGGTCTCGTATCTCAAAATTATATCCAAAGAGTAGAATAATATTTTTATATAATTAATACCCCTCAAGCAGCTAAAATACTTTCTAATGATGTTTTGACTTATATATATTTCTATAAGAGCGAAGGAAAAATTTTTATTTTTTTATTTTTTCGTTTCTGGGCTCAAAGATATATTTTTGTACTAATTAGATGATTTTATTAAAATGTATATCATTTTGGTTATGTATTTGAGCAGTTTCATTCAATAGTGTAGGGAATGGATAGTAAGCCTAATTTTTTCCGTTTATTATCTTTTTTTCGTTTTTTAAAATCAGATGACATGTCAATATGACAACAGTATGACACAGATTCATAGTTTCACATAACTTCTATTTTTATCTTGTTACAATATTGCTTACGTCTGTGCAGGCTATGAATATAATTATTAATACTAGGAATATTGAAATATGTAACAGAAAAATTATCTACGAACAGACGTAAATAATATTGAGACAAAAAAGATAGTAGACACGCACAATTATGCATCTGTGTCTTAATGACGTCACTTTAATGCTCTCTGGAGTCGTTGTCCATCAATGGTCCCTCGGGGACGTTGCCTGGGCTATCCCAAGGCGGGAATAAGAGCGCCCGAGTGATGGCGCAGGGGCTGTGTGCATACCATACGGTTTAGATCCGGCCCCTACACGACTAAGAGCGGGCCTGGTGGCGGCTGGCAAAGCTTTTTCCTCCCCCTTCGGAAAACAAAAAAACCCTACCAGTATTAACTTCTTTCAGATTTCTAACTACGTTGCTTCTAATTTCTAACTGTTGACTTCCGCTTTTTTCCATGAAATTTCATGAGTTTATTGTGTACACAGTGCAATCCAGCAGAAATCAATCGTAAATACTTTCATTTTTCATTGGAATTCTTATGATTCTTAAAAAAATAAATAGGTTAGATATTAAAGATATTTTTTAAAGTTTTATTTACTATTACTTTTAATCTCAACTTTATGATTTATGATACGTGCATGAAATACACAATTACATCGTTAAAACAAAGAAGATATTATCATTTGCTGTAGCTTAGGAATAAAACATCACTAATAATATTGTTAGTCATCAGTCTTCCTTTGTCTTTGCTCTCATACTGGGATACTTGAATATATTCAGCATTAACAATACATATATATGTATATCTATTTCACTGTTCACATTGTAAATAATAACGCCTTCTTCAACCTCTTGTAGGCAACAAGAAATGACACATTTAATGTAACGTGTCGACACAAAGGAAATGAAGTGACTACCTGTATTCTATATTCCTTTATTCTGTGAACTAGGCAAATATTACACCATTCTCCATCCGCTTTCTCACAAATATAGACTTATATAAACATGCATTCAGAGAAAAACGGAGGAAAAGAGAAAATATTAAAGATCGAATAAAAGATACTAAGAGTATGGTGAAATGGAATAGAGGTAATTCTTCGAAATATGTATAATATAAATTATCGGAAAATAGCATTAATTTTAAATACCCATTCTACTTCTAATATTTTTGTACTGTTACTTGTTTAATTAATCTTACCGGTTTTTTAGTTAATCAATTTGCCAATAGAAAATGAGTTTCCAATTCGAATTGGAAAAATTTTTAAGGGAAAAATATGTATGTATTTTTCCCTTCATAATTCTTTTCTCTCTTTGAATTCATGAACTAGTTTAAAGGGAGAAAAGAATTATTTATAACTAAATGTTATTATTGCTAATTATTTATCAGTAAGATTTATTTAAACGGGTTCATGAACGCTTTAAATAAATCTGTTTTTTTTTTTGTATATTACACAAACACGCGCACGCGCGTATATACACACAAACATATATACAGTGATTCATGAAGAATGCAACAAACTTTCAGGATATTTTATACTAGTGAAAAAGAAGAAAGTTCATGTAAATGTAGGTTCAGAAACGTTTCGTTGGCTAGTATCGGCTGGCGAAAGATTTCAATCAACAAGAATTCAAATAAAAAATCAGAATAAACAAAAAATAAAATAAAAATTAAACATGTAATTGCTCGTTAGCTGGTTTTATTGTTCGTGTTTGAAAAGTTTTGTTTCGTTTAATACCTGGTTAAAATTTATCACATTTCGATATGTGTTATTTTTAATAAACTTTGAAATTCTTACTATTGTATTTAATACCTGCAAACTTTATTCGTATAATTTTACTTAAAATCAAATTTTCTACAAGTTTTGATTAAACTTTTACGTCTTTATTACTCATATAACAAAGTTATTTTACCTCAAACTCAAAATACAATGTTTTTCAAAAGCAATTGTTTGTCTTTTATCTCAGATTTCTCAAAAACTACTAAAAATAAAATTCCGAACATATTTTTACTTCAATTTATCAGATCATTTTTCATATAAACTTTCTAAATGTATCCCTTAATTTGGATCTCAAGAATTAGAGTTTGGCTTAATTTTACCGAAAGTGCAGAAATCACAGCAAAATATTTTACTAGCCGATACTAGCTTTTGTTGTTATTTTTATTGTTGTAATTAATGCAAGGATAAAGCCTCGAATTGAAGGCGAAACGTTGTACTTTGTTTTATTTTAAGTAATATTATATAATATTGTAAAAAGGTTGTTTTTACCTGGAGAATTATATAATGAAATATTTGTGACCTGAATACTCGTATTTTATCAGCGTATTTATATTTACTTCTAATATTTGCGTATTGACTTATTTGGATCTGAATATTTTGTGTTCTTGTTTTATATATATATATAATAAGAACACAAAATATTGCCTATTTTCATTTGTAAAATTATTATTATTATTATTGCAGTCATTAAAGGTAATTGATATTAATAAACTACGCCTTAAATAGGTTATTAATTTGTAATTATAATAATTACATAACCCGTAATAATAACATAAAGATTAAGGTAGGCTTTAAAATTGCAGTACCCTTATGGTGTCTGTCGGATACGCAGTAAAATAATTATAATTTTTTTATTTTAATATTTCATAAAATGCATAATAGGGTTCTCATTTTGAGACTGTGATCTCTCAAGTAATTATGCATTTCAATAAGAAATTTATCGTTCATAAAATTCTAGTGATAATTGATTGACGCTTTCCAGAGCGATGTGAATACTCAAAATTACGTTCTCATATTTTTTCTACTGTCAGTAGATATTTTTGTCACGTCTTTTTTTATAAACATATATTTATAATTTATGTAAATAAATGTGTGTTTGGATCTTCTTACAATGAGAATTTATTGAACATTTCTTCTATGAGGAAAGTTTCAAACGTAATGTCTTCAAAAGCAATATGCGAAATGAATTATTTATATTTAACACTATAATAAATTATTAAATTATTTTTAAATATAAGTTATTAATATTATTATTATTATTAAATATATTTATATACATTTTGTAGGGAAAAACTGCAACTTGCATTATAGTACTTCTAAGAACAATTTTATAATTATATCAATATAATTTTCACTTAAATTAATGGAAACAGTGTTTTTACAAATATTATTCCCTGCAATGCTCCTGGATTTAAAACTGCACAAATTTAATTTAGTATTTTCATGTAGATTTAACATTATAATAACAAATTTAAACCAAGGTTTATTTAGACTCGATTCCGAACGTCGCGTAGCGTCAGTTAGTTGATTAGTACTCTTACTAAATCTCTATCGTTTTAATATTTTTTACATAACATCAGTTGATCATTGTAAATTTTCATGGCTTATTAATTTAAACCTTTTTTTAATAAACATTTGGTTTTCACAAAATAAAGAATTTAACATAAATTTAAAATTTCCTAAATTTATTTTAGAACTATCGTTTCATTTTTAAACTTTTTCTAAGTCAAAAAAATCTATGTGGGTTATCACAGTGTCTGTTTTTCATTCTATGAAAAAGCCTCATTTTTTTTTTCACCTTAATCTCCAAAAATATATGTGGAACTTCTTTAATGTACTGGATGTTGATCACTTTTATTACTGAAACAGAGTTTTTATAGAGGTTTGACAGTGGCATAAAAAATTGGAAAAATTAGTATCTAGTCTGTCGAATGAAAATACCGAATGTCTGGTTAGCATAACCTTATAGTACTTCACAACCTTGAGTGATAATTTTTATAATTGTACGTTCAGTTGAATTTTCTCGTAGCTTATCGTTTTCTAAAACTAATGCTGAATAAGTTTTTCTTATCTTTCTAATGCAAATCCTCATTGCCTCAATCGCGTAAACACTTGACGATCTCAGACTGGTGGGAGTGATGGATTGGACTCGAAAGAAGTGAGAGGAATAGTGCTCGTCAAAGTTTAGTAATCTAAGTTGACACGCAATCTAAGTTGGGGCTGGATTACTGGGTGGCTATTCTTTTTATTTTGGTGTATTTAGTGATAAAATACAGTTGTTTTGGTTGTTTGTTTGAATTTAATATAATTCAAATTAATTTGTTAATTAATTAGTTATTCTCTACGCCAATGTAAAGATTCTCTTTACATTGGCAACAGCCATATTGGTTCTTTGTGATTGGCTGTTGTGTTTGGCAGCAGCCATCTTGTATTGGTCTGATTGGTCGTTCCTTTGTTTACACTGACATCTGATTTATTGGACTTGTTATTGACAGTGATCAACTTTAAATTAATTTAATAGTCTTTGTTTGGTTTTATTCAATTAGTATTGAGTATTTCTGATAAAGGGGTAAGAAGGGTAAGTCCGGGCGGACAAAATGCGCTCCTAGTAAGTAATAGCTGAAGTGTGGCCTGATTGTTCCTCCTCATCAGGAGATGATGAGCCAAGGGCTGGGGTATCAAGTATCTCCACCCGGATTTAGGATTTAATGCAGGATTTTTTTCAAAGGACAGGGCGTGTGAGGAGTTTTGCTCCGCTAATTAGGGAATTTAATGATCAATATGAAACGCTTATGAGCGTTTCATATACTACTACTTAGAGCCTCACAGGAGCTGTTCAGCTAAGGTACGTGAAAAGGTTATCCCCAGAATGAGATAATTTAAATCAATTAAAATTTGAAAGCTATCGGTATATTTTGTTACGGGCTCAACTCCTTATATTGCTAACGGTAACGGGTGGTTACCGTACAATTTCACGGGAGGCGATCTTGGTGATCCCAAGCGTGAAACCGATAGACTTGATTGCATCTGAGAGGCAACAGCGTTATGTTGCTAAGAATTCAGGTGAATTGACTTAGGAGAAAATAAAGGAGATAGAACAGCATTTTGTCGTCCCGTGGCAGGCCAGATGGGATGAGACAAAGTGTGGATGTTGTACGCACGATCTTTTCCCTAATGTTGTTGATTTGCAGGAAGCCTCTTGGGTACACCCGAACAAGTATGTGACGCAATTTTCTTTCAGAGCATGGCGCTTTTCGGGAAGACTACAGAAATTCGGCCTGGGGGACCCTGGTATGTGTCCGCAATGCGGATTATTGGACGATGCTAATCATGTGATGTATGAATGTACTAGCTATGACTTAATGCACACGGAGACCATTTGTCGGCTTGATATTATCGGGACAACACTTGATCTTTGTATTAATTGGAAAAAGCCGGGCCGAATGGATGATCGTAGAAAGTTTTATCACGTATTTGGCGAAAGAAAGGATCGCTGAAGGGGTGTGATATTCCGATTAGACTTTCCTTCATTGTGTTTATGTTTGGTTTTATTGTTATTTTGTTTTATGGTTTGCTAAACTGTTGCTGATTTTGTTTCTATTTGGTTGGATCTGTTTGTTTTTCGTTAGTTATGTTTTATGTTACTGTTATACTGCATTATTTATTGTTATTGTTATGATTTGGTGTTGCATTATATGAATAGTTGTGTGTGGAACTCATTTTTATCTTTCAGGTAGGTAGAATTCTATTCCTTCCTTCTTAGAAAGTTATTCAGTATTGTTTGTGACTTGGCTAGATGTGTTTTGTTTGAAGTTTATGTTAGTAGTACACTGGTAGGAATGTCGTTCGTGGCATTTGCACCGGTAGAATCCTGGCTGAGGCTAGATTGAAAGATATAATTGCTGAGCTACTGAAGATGACCTCCAGTAAAACCCAGAAGAGCTAGGTACGAAGGGTTGGCGAGGCGACCGAAACCATCACATAGAGGGTGTCTTCCCCTATGGGGTCAGGATGGACCGTCGACTTGCTCCTTACGGTAACTTACCGCGGTATACTACCAGCTCTACTACACTTTTAACAGTGCCAATACTACTTCAGAAACCCCATATAGAATGCGCAGTAATTCTATATGGTAAGTATTTATACGTATAAATTTTGACAAGTAATACATAATAAAAGTAATACATTAAAAAAATGAGAAAAGACCCTACATCGCGTTCTGATAGAAATTTTCGGGCGTGGTGTCAAAAGGGCAACAAAAATAACTCAAAAAAGCTGACCGGCGAGCCGACCTGCCATGCCAGATTTACATTCGGTAGGTGGGGAGGCTCGTTTGAGTAAACAGACACTCCTCTGGGTGGCGTAATACCAAACAATTGGACCAGCCCAGGGAGTAGAAAAAAAATAAATTCGTCCTATTATGAATTATGAAGGAGGCCAGACTTCATCCATGACCGTAGACGAGAAAGAAAATTTGTTTTAAATGTAAATAAATCAAAGTTTCGTTATTGCATTTGTAACACCTCACCACTTTTTGCCCAGATAGTCGCACTGTGGAAATATCTGTATATCACGAAACATTTTTTTTCACTTGAATTAACAAAAAATATTTGGTATAACCTCTTTCTAATTTCTTTTTTATATTCTATCACTTTCAACACTAAGATCATCGTTTAATGCAGATGCAGCATCGGAATAAAAAAAATTTCCATTTCAAGACCTAGTATTTCAAAAACGAATGCTGATTGGTTGGTCAAGTTATTTGATATTTACTCACCAGCATGAATGAAGTTTCTTATAATAGTTTTGGTCGAATAGAATTTTTATAAACTTTCATTTTCTTTAAATCTGTTTACCAAATTTCTTAATTTAATTTTGGAAGAGTTAACTGTAAACTGACTTTGTATTGAGGGTGAGAATATTTTTAAATAGTCTTCTCATTTCCCATATAAGCTACTGAATAAATGTTAATATTTTTTTTCTAATTCCCTGTACGTTCTCTTGATCGACATCAAATTTATATATTACAACAGATTCGATATTTAAATAAATAATTTGTATTAAAATAAAAATGTACATGCAGAACACATAATCGATTTTTCAGTTCATGGCCCTGATTAGCATGATTTCGTACTACATCTACGTAATGATCAGAAATTACACACGGTTCTATTCTGCGGTTGAATTTTATCGTCGGGAATTGTTTTTTAATCGTTTTTTGAACAAAAATTTTGTAAAGGCACTTGCAAAAAGTCACGGACTGCTACAGCTAATAGTTCCTGAGTTTTATATATCATGATAATTTTTTTACTTACAATTTCAATCAACTTCTGCATTTTAATCTTTATGCATATGTGAAAGAATAATAAAGATTTCAAAATTAAATTAAATCTAGAGAATATCTAATATCTGGAACACAATCGACGATTGGCTGGGTAGCGTAATTTTACATAACATCATGAATAATTATATAATTGATAATTTTTTTCTAATTCTATTGTAGATCGGTTGATTTTATCATATCTTTCCATTTTATATAAATATTGTGGTCATTATTTGGCTTTTTCAAACTTGAAAATGAAAGACTGATTGCTTTAGCGTTGCGTATTGTGCATCATAAATAATTATTCATTTTTAACTGACTACTAAAAAATTAATCCTTTTCATGTTTTTTCCACTTAAAAATCCTGTTTTTAATATTTCATTTTATATTCAGAAATAATATTTTCCTGCAGGTTTGACTTAAAAATTAAGTGTTAGGGATATTTTGATTCCGAATGACAGTTGACCGATTAAAAAGTTAAAATTATATAAATAATTTGTCAAATATTTCAAATTAAGGCACGCAGATAACGGTATTTCATATAAAAGTGCGACCAGCGTAATGACAATAATATTTATAATTAAACCAATTATTCAAATAAATAGAATTACTTAAATGTACTTATAATTATACAAGTAACATCGTTCAGAAGTTCAAAAATACATTGTGAATTTAATTATTTTCAAGCCATAAAAAGTTTTTAATAGGAATATTAATTAAACCAGTTTAATCAAAAAGACAGAGTTTATCCTAGTTTAAAAGTAACGTTTTTGACCTATAAGGTTAATTGCAAATACTGGACAAAATGCTATGTTAGATTAATACTATGTTTAAATTTGGGAGCATACGAAGCCTGCAATCTAATAGCAAAACTTTTTTTATTCTACATCTCTTTTTCTAGTGATCCTTCTTTGAAGTACAAACGGTACACTGAAACAAAAACGAACTCGAACCAATTTTAAACAAGAGACTAATTGATATTGCCCTTCTCATCAGAAACACGTTAATAGGTTATAACAAATTCCTTCTCAAAATCTATATATCTGACAGTCTGATCATCTCGTTAGAGAGAAATATGAGAGTGGGAGTACGCCATTGCAATTTTGTCAAAAATATAAAAAAAAATTGTAAAATTTTTTATTTCCTATTATGTATTACTCGTCAGTTTATAATTTATAAACACGTAGATGCGTAGTAGTTTTTTCTGGGGTGTCTGAAGTAGAGTGACACTTCTAATAGTACAGCGAAGGGGGATAGTTTATCGCTTACGATTTCGTAGTAAGTCAACGGTTTAGCAATCCATTCCCACTCTGCGTGAAAACTGAGGTTTCTATATTTTTGACGTGTAATATTTCTAGCGCACTCTTCGTCTCGCTTCTCCTCGGATCCAGTATATCCTTCAAACCACAGTAAGATTCGACACAGACTTTACATGACTCAAAAATTTATTCAGCGTTTTATAAAACTATAAGCTATGTGAAAATTCAACTGACCAATAGATTATAAAATTTATTATTCATAGTTATGACTTACTGTGAGGTTACGCTAACAAGGCATACGATATTTCCATTCGACAGATTACATGTTAGTTTTTCGAATTTTTTATGCTGCTGTCATACGGAAAGTGATAAACATGCAGTACATTTAAAAGGTTTCGTAAATATTTTAAAAAATTAAGCTGAAAAATCAATAAAGCTTTTTCATACTGTACAAAACAGAGGGACCATGTCAACCTACGGAGACTTTATAACTTATTAGAAATCTAAAAGTGAAATTTTCGTTCTAAAGTAATTTTAGAAAATTTATAATTACATGTTTCATTCTTTATTTTCTACTCCAATGTCAAATCTACAAGATAAACGTTTGATATCAAGATGATATAATAAAAGAATAAAAATATAAAAACGATTTGAAAAATACTTATTAATTTGAGGAAAAGATTAAAATAGTTTTTCACAATCTTAAAAATTATACTAACTTATTATTTTATTAACTAACTTATACCATGACTATGCCGTTACATGTTAATCCGATTATTAAAACCAAAATTTATTTAAAAAGAAAGCTCTGAAAAATTAGATTTATCAACTGAAGTGTTTTAAATAATTAATTCATACTTAGTATTAGAGCTGTATCATACCGAAATAATTTTTCTTTTCGCTATTTCATACTTTTTGGTAACACTTATTAGTATTTTAGGTATTTTTATCGCACTTGTCAGGATCTTTTCTGTTATATGTTTTTCCTTTCTTCACTGCCTAATCGTGGCTGTAGATGTATTTTTATCAGTAACCAATTTTCATCCTTCACCTTTTATTTCTTGTTTTCATACACACGACAACGTTTTTTTACTTTCGATTTTTTGAATTTGCATTAAATTAAGGTCAATAGATTATTTTCAAATTTTTTCTGTCCCCCTCCCGGACCTAAACTCCGTTGTTGGATTTTAATTAAATGTACGTTCTGATTTGGCGATATAAAGCTGTAACAAACTACTGGACAACTGATCACACAAATTGGCGAATCAAAAAAGGTGCATTAGGTAACTAAAGACTTCCAGAATATCATAAGGATCCGCCAACTAATAAATTTATTTTTTTATTTTTTTTTGTTAAGGTCAATTTCAAAGGTTTATAATTTAAACAAAAGATTTCTGTGTATTTTTTTCACTTTTCAATGTGATTTTTTTCTTACAAAAAAATCTGATGTGAACATCACATGACATCTTTTTATGCCTATTAAATTACATACATACATTTTTAAAAGTACATATAATTTTGTTTCACTAATAACTTCTTTTTTTCATATTTCTTTTATTGTTATTATTGAATTATTTATCGTATTTTTTTTTTTTTTTTTTACAATCAGAGGTTAATAAATATTATTAATAAATCAATATAATTAAATTTAAAAAAAAAGAAGGAAATGAAGTCGAATTCGAACCGATGTGCCTTCTCCTTGTAAGATCAAAATATTTCATTAATTAAAATTTTATTTAGCTATAACTCTGGAACCAATGAAAATAAGTACCACTTATGATATATCTTGAAAAGCTTTCAATGAGGGCTTATTACTGCATTTAAGAAAAAAAGTACAATACTAAATGTTTTGGATTTTGGGCTTTTTTGGATATTTCTGGTCAAGTCGATTGCAATCAAAAGGTGAGGTGCAACAGTCCTAAATTCAAAATTTCAAGATTATACGGCTAATCGTTTTTGAGTTATGCGAGATGCATACGAGATCGTATGTACATATGTACTTACAGACGTCGCGCCGAAACTAGTCAAAATGGATTCAGATAAGGTCAAAATGGATATTTCCGTTGAAATATGAAAACCGAAATTTTACGCGATCACAATACTTCTTTTATTTCGTACAAGGAAGTAAAAATATATAATAAATTACAGTAATTTAAATTATATTTTTTATCAACTTTTAGTAATATGTTTTAAAAAACGCCTTTTAATAATCTAAAAAAAATAAAAGTAACGTTACTAAATTCCCTTATTTACTATCTACTGTTAAGCAATTTAATTACAACTGAAAAGCAGTTTATGACGTCTTGTTTCATTAATATAGAGATTTTGTGAGATATATATATATATCTGTATAATTATATATATATGTATTATCCACTGTATGTATATATATATATATAGTGGATAATACAAATCGACTTAAATGTTATAATTTCCTCTATTTCATCCATTTGCAATACCAGTTTAATTAGAAATTCCAGGTTTCTGTTCAGTTCTTTTAGGAAGATAATTTAATTATTGTCAAATATATTTGAATATTAAGTAATCGTTACGCTTTCCGGTATAATAAACAATTTTCAAGAAAGTAACATTGGTTGATTAATCTTTATGTTGTAATATTATATTACATGATAAATTTTCAACGTAATTTAATTATATTCCAGCGAGTTAAAATAATTATATTGATAAAAAATAATGCAAAAAAAAGATCTCTTACTGAGAAAGGTTACTATTTACGAGTATTTGTATAATGATCACCTGGAAAGTAATTCCATTTTATCCCAAAAAAAGGTATACTATATTAATTTATTAGTTTACAAAATCTGATCTTTTTTGACTGTGATCCATCTAACATATCCGAGATCCAATTTATATTAGTCAGATCTGATTTCTCTCAGAATAATGATCCTCATTATACAACTAATCTCCGCAGCAGCCGCTAGTAGTGCTGAATATCACAATCAATATTTCACTGGGTTTGGTATTATTATATACAACAACATTTTTAACTTACTGAAAAAGGCAAGAGAAACCACTTCAGTCTTAACCTCTCCTTGTAAAAAAATACTACCAGAATATTATTTTGATCATGGAATCCAGTCTACTCTTTGGAATTATTTTCATAAATTTCAAGTATATTTTCCATTTTCATAACCAACCAACATTATCTTTCATATAAAGTTTCAATCGTTGTTCACTCTTAACATACATGACTGATCTAATTTTCAACTTTTAAGGCGTTTTCATACATTGTGGTAGTTACCAAACTGTACATGGTAATTAACAAATCATGTAATTTTGGTAGTCAACAAATTATGAAATCGGTTGTTTGAGTATCCGATACACATGAAATTTGACTTCTTTATGACTAGTAATTAATGTATAAAAATAAATTAAACGTTTATATGTTATTTAAATATTTGAGAATTCTATAGTTTTTCACGACTCCGATTCTTTCACATTCCTTCCTTTACTACTTGAATTCGGGCTTAATGGACTCAGATCTCATCAAAAGATATTATTCTTTCAAAAAAATTAATTTTCAACCAAATTTCCGTTGTCTGAATTCCGGATACTCATAAATTTTAATTCCTTTATGATTAATAAGCTTTCTTAGAACCTGACAGGCATTTGCTTTACTATAGTTTAGTTGTATTTATAATTGAATTAGGTGTATCAATGTCGCAAATCAGCTGATTTCGAAGTCGAGAATTCTAAGGTTCAAATCCTATTAAAGACAGATACATTATACGAATTTGAATACTAGATCGTGGATACCGGTTTTCTTTGGTGTTTCAATTAACTACATATTTCAGGAATGGTCGACCAGAGATTGTACAAGACTTTTCATTCATACATTATCCTCATTTATCTTCTGAAGTAATACCTTACGATGGTTCGGGAGGCTAAACAGAAAAAGAAAGAGGCGTACCAATGTTAATATTAATTTTTTTACCAATTATCTTGTCGTCTTAAATATATTAAACGATGAGAGATTCTAAATCCGGATTTGAAGCTTCAATCGATTATGTTAAGTTTGTTATCGGTTAATACAACATTCTTGAATTTTTTTATCCACTCGCAAAATTTAGGCGATTTATATTCGATTACTTAAATATTTAAGAGTAAATTTCAGTTGTTTTATGCACTCTGAAAATATTTTACCAATAAACATTACTCGTGAAAATTTATCTTTTCAAAAGGAATTAGCCCACCGGGCTGATCTAGTGGTTAAGTCGTCGTCGCAAATTACTTGTTTAACTGCTGATTTTGGAACTCGAAGATTCTGAGGTTCAAGTTCTACTAAAAGCTAGTTGCGTTTATACGGATATGAATACTACAGACAGTATATACCGGTGTACTTTGGTGGTTGGGGTTCAATTAACACACGTCTCAGGAATGGTCAGCCTGAGTCTAATCCTCATCATATTGGGCCGTGGGGGGGTTGCTTTTTGTACACTAGTTGAACTAATTGCAAGTAGGAAATAAATAAAATATAAGAGAAGTTATCACTGTTGAATGATCGATGATAGTTATGTATATTTATATTATTCTCAATCACCTGTTTTAAATTGATGGCAGTGATGCCAACTTGTAATTTTTTAAAGTACCATACTTCTTATTTAGATTTTTTTACTGCAGGTGTTTATCTCTTTCCTTATTGAATGGCCGATATATATATATATATATATATATTGAAATCAAATGTAATTTTCTTGTTTCTGTTACTGCACGTAAAGTAAGTTCTAGCATTAAAAATGAAGAAATAAAGTAATCTTCTTAAAATGTGCTTCCTCGTTTAACAACTACTATACGTCTGTTTTTACTATAATGTCTGTACTTTGTTACTTCTACTTTTAGTACGTGAGCTTCTGTAGCCTAATTAATGGTGTAATTTTAAGATCTGACCAATAAATAAATACTTCTCATGCTCTATACTAAAAAGAAATCCAAGTCTTAAATTTACTACGTTTTAAAAAATTTACTAATATAAATGTGTCTTTTCTAAGATTTGGGGATAAAAATTGCTGAACCAATTTTTTGAATAATCTTATTCTGTTCATATAATAAGAAAGTATAATAAGAAAGCTATAAAACCAAAAATATCGCTGAAAGTATAATAAATTGTAGATGCATAATTTGTTTATATTTGTATTAATATTACTAAAATAATGTAGTTCTACTAATTTAGTTCCATTGTCGAATAATAATGTAATAAAAAATACAATAAAACATCTCATTAATATGTACATATATAGACTGTACAATACTACACTTCATTTACATTCATATTTACCATCCTCATTCATTCTCTGAAGTAATACTTTACGGTGGTTCCAGAGGCTAAACAGTAAAAGAGAGGTATGTACGTGTATTGACGCGTTTGAAGCTTAATAACTTTTAATTGGAGAAACCATTTTGATGAAAATTTGTACATAGGAAAATTTGTTGGTAAAACTTTGGAATCAATATCTTATCAAGGATCTTAGCTTACCATTTTTTTTTAATTTGCTCGAAAATTACCCCTTCCCAAAAATTGAAAAAGCTATCTTTTATTTACTGCATTTTTATCTTCCTAGTGAGCCCCCCCTAAAATAAAATCTTTGGGAACAATATGGCGGTGGGGGAGCCGATCAAAGTTAAAGAATATTGATTTTTTGAATTGTTAAAATTTTTTTTTGGTTTAATTAGACTTTTAATGACAATATTAAAATAAAATGTCATCATAATTTACCACCCACCAAAAAAAAAAAATCTTTGGTAACTTTTTATTGGATGAACATTTTTCAGTGGGATTTTTTTTTTACTTTCTTCCATTTAACATAGAAAAGTGGAAAAATCAAAACTTTTCTTTAAATGTAATTTTTGAAGTGGGAGAGCAGAAAAAATAAAAGAATACCAATTTTTTAATTTTTTTTTAACTTTTTTGGTTTATTTAAACATATAATGATAATTTTACAATAAAACTTCATATATTACCCTCACCCTAAAAAAGAAATTTTAGGTAACTTTTTTCACGTATCATTATTTTTTCACTGTACAAGCATAAATAACCAATGCCAGGAAACTCACAAATTTGTTGTCAGCTTTTTATTTTTTATTTTCCATCTTTAGATGGAGTGAAAATATTCTTAACTAGACTACACCTCACTCACACGTCACGAACAAGGGATGTGACTACCTACGAGCCCCGAATCCAGAAAGGAATATGGAATCCAGAAAGAGGACATGGGATATCTGGAGACTTCCAGAATATTCATAAGAAAATAAAATAAATACTTAGAATGATATAAATCTGTGTTATTATTACGCTGTAACATTCTATTACCAAACAAAAAAGAAAGAAAAATATCTTAAAAGTTTACGAACTGATCAATTTTTCTTTTAAATAATTTAAAGTTTAAGTTATGTGAAGAAAACTTAGGACCTAACTACTAAAGGAGACCTTTAAAAAAAAAGGAAATTATAATATTATAGCATTACATCTTATTGTTCGTCGGGTAGGTGCTGCATCCACTGTGACGAACAGTTTATTTAATTGTTTATAAGTTGGTTTTATTGTTTTAGTTTCTATTTGTTATTTTTCTAAAATATTTAATTTTTCTGTAATATTGAAAATTTTGTTTCGTTTAATACCTACTTAAAATATTCCAAATTATGATATGTTTTGTTTTTAATAAACTTCGAAATTCTTACGCGTGCATCTAATTTCTGTGGGCTTTATTCATACCATTTTCTCAGAATCAAATTCCCTACAAGTTTTTTTAAACTTTTATGTATTTATTACCCGTTTAAGAAAGTTATTTTACGCCAAACATAAAATAGTGTACTTATAAACCCCATTTTTTTTTTCTTTTACCCCAGATTTCTCGAAAAGTACTAAAAATACAGTCCGAAACCTTTTTTTTTTCAATTTTTCAAGTCAGGTTTCATATAAAACCACTAAATTTACTCCTTAATTTGGGTCCCAAGAATTATAGGCTGACTAAATTTAAACAAGACGCAGATATCTTTCGCCAAAAGACACTCTCTACGAAGCTTTTCAAAACCTGTGTTTACCAATAAAACATGTCCTCAAAGTTTGTGACATTCCTCGAGAATCATTATATAGGTATTTTTTTATTCTATAAAAATTAAATTTTAAGATTCATAATTTAATCAACATTAATGAAGACCACACTCAGAATTTTTTTTAATGCAGTGCCCAGTTTTATTAATTTTTGATACACTTCATTTCCCAAATCTCATATGAAAACTTCATTTTTCCATCGTTATAAAAATTCTTTTTATGTAGTACAGTTGAATCTAAAAAATTTATTGTATCCTTGCACCCACTTCAGTATACCATATACGTCTAATACATTTATTCCCGGCGAAAACTATCTTCTACTAGATTGTCCAAACTTCACAGCTGGTCGTCAGTAATTAAACTTAAATCAAAATATGAAGATGCTCTGTCGAGAGAATGACATCAAGCCGATGTTAAATTTGTTAAATTTAAAAATGTTAAAATTTGTTAAATGTGAAATATTTCTTAAACACTGGTAATGTTCTAATGATCAATTATTATTATGTAATGTTCCATGTTTAATTGTAAATTTTAAATATTAGTTATTTGTTAACAATTTTCTGTTACTCTAAGTCGCTAATGACTAATTGTTGATGCCACTAAAACACACCATGACAACAGTGGCACAGTGACTAATTGTTGAAAAATAAAAGAATGAAAAAAAGAAGTTTACAGGAAAATACGGTGAAAGTTTTATTTTGGCTTGATTTATCTCTTTAGTTAAGATTGATTATCTATTTGTATGCATGTGTTTTTTATTTAAATAAATAATCGCATCTTGTGTTTTTTTAGTTTTTTTTTATAACGCTCCCAACATCTTAGATTACCCATTTGCGAAAAAATAAATTTAAAAAAACACAAATTATTGATCTAAAAAGTACAATTTTTTAATGTTCCTAGGATACGCTTTTTTTATTATAAAAGGAGATATTTTTTTAAATACGAGGATATAAAAAATGGGTAAATGCTATATTTATGGTACTTGTAACAATGTTTAATTCTCATTGATTTTTCTTTATTAGACTCGTGAAAACAGAAAATTTCCGCTGACATTTCATTTCTAATTTATCTTTCGAGTCACTTCATTTCCTTCCACCTACCGATTAGGAAATTTTAACTGCTATTATCATACTGGAAATATAAGTTATTTGTTTTTATATAAACTCAAATTATAAGTTTGTTTTTCATTATTCTCTATTTTATGTGACTATGTAAAAAGTGTGCATTTGGTTTATTTGTGTGTGTATGTCTTTCTCTATCTCTCCCTCTCTGTGTGCGCGCGTTTGTGTCATTAGTAACTAATATAGATAACAAAATTTGTCAATTAATACCTGACAAACTGTGACTGAATTATATAATAGCAGTAACAAATGAATTTTCTCATTGAACATTTCAACCTAACGTTCTTTTATTAGAATTTCAAATTGAATATGCCTTTATTATTATGAATAAATTATTTAGCAAGTAACAATTTACCTGGATAACAATTATAAATTAAATACATTTATTAAATCTAACTGCATCAGCATAGAAAATATTTAAATGCCAATTAAGGTTGAATTTATTATTAATTAAAACAATTTTACCTTCAGTGCAAATAAATAAAGCAAATTATCCCCACCAATTACTATTTTTAGGTAAAACACCGCTTCAATCAATTTCTCATTCTTCTGTCAAAACTTTCAGTCATTCTACAACGATAATTATGCCCATTCATTCATTTGTTTGTGTATATATGCATGTGTGTGGGGTCGGTATATGATGTAATTAATTTTTTTATATTTGGTGACAGATTTTTACATCCCCAATTCCCGTTGTTTTTCACTTTAATCAGACCTTATGTATTATAAAAATTTTCATAAATTTAAAACCCTAATACACATGTCATAGCCGAGCGACAAATGAGTATAGACAAACCGACCTTTTGGAGAACTAAACTTGTTTACAAAAATCTGTAAACAAGATGATATTTCATTACTAAAATTACAATATTTTATCGTGAAAAATAGTTATTAAATTCTTTAGTAGATTTCCTCTAGTAATATTTATTCATTTTCAATTTAATAATCTTACAGGTGATTTTTTATTCTTTGTTGTTTCAAAAACATAACGTACTACTTACATTACGTAGTAATGTAATTTTAAAAACAATACGTTGCTAAATAAATAAAAAAATGGTCAAATCAGATTAATATTACTGAATGAATATTAGTGAAAGATAACATATACAAGAAGTTTTGTATTGGTTTATTTATTACGAGAAGATATTGTAATAGTGTCATCAGATAATCCGGTATAACCTATAAACGTTAAAATCTATTTTATAATGAATTAAATACCACCAAATAGCCGGTTTGTCAGTTGGCTACTTTTGTATTATGTGTTACTACTATGAAATGAATATTTTGTAATGTTTTATGATTTTATACGAGTTTCAGTTTATTTATCAATCATCAGTTCAACTAAATGAAAAGCCATAGATATGTTTTACATGACCAATAAAAGTTATATTTATTGAATTAATTTTGGTAGTTATTTTTTTGTCTTCAGTCGTTTGACTGGTTTGATGCTGCTCTCCAAGATTCCCTATCCAGTGCTAGTCGTTTCATTTCGGTATACCCCCTACATCCTACATCCCTAACTATTTGCTTTACATATTCCAAACGTGGCCTGCCTGAGTTAATTATTCTAAAATCACCTGACCAAAAGTCATTTTCCTCTTCCCACCGAACCTCACTAATTCCAACTACATCTACATTTATCCTATCCATTTCCCTCTTTAAATTTTCTAACCTACAAACCTTTTTAAAACTTCTAAAATTCCACGCTCCGACTCTTAGAATGTTATTTTTTAATTTTCTGGTGACCCCTTCCTTAGTAGTCTCCACCCGGAGATCCGAACGGGGGACTAGTTTACCTCCGGAATATTTTACCAAGGAAGGCGCCTCCATCATTGCTATATGAAAATGCAGAGAGCTACATTTTCTTGGAAAAAGCAGCTGTAGTTTTCCATTGCTTTCAGCTACGCAGTACTCAGAGGACTGAGTGATGTTGATTGGCCGTTTAAGTCGTCCTGACTTACGCCCTAAACAACTACTGAAAGAACTACTGCCCTCTTTCAGGAATCATTCCTTAGTCTAATTTTGGTAGTATTCGGTTTATAATAATGATTAAATCTTAAAATAATCGTATTTGTACAGGGAAAGAGACCCTTTATCAAATATCTCCCTTAACATAACATAAACAGAATAAGGGTTGCTATTTTAACCTGCTTAACGAGGGTTTCGAACATAAATATTTATTTATTTATATTTTTGTTTTTAATGATTAATTCTCTACATAATCTCAAAAGCTTGTTCGAGAAAATATGGAATTTAGGTTTTACAGTGTATGAGAAATATCGAGCCTGACTGGGATTCGAACTCAGACCCTCCGGGTAAAAGAAATTTTATCTTGTTTTACAAATTAACGTTCTAATCAAAGTACATAATTTTATTTATTTATTTTTTTTATTTAGGGAAATCTTTAGCTGTTTAAATTTGTTTAATGTAGGACTTATTTATTTATTGCTTTGAAGTATGCAATGAGTCGTTAAGAAAATGTAAAATCTTTAAACGAATCCGAGTATTACAGAAATTCTGTTTGGTAGCACTACGGAATTAATATTTGTATGGATGCATTTCATATATTATGTGTATTACACAATATAGTTCTATTCATTAAAATAAAAAGACAAAATTGAATGCACAAAAAAAATAGAAAATGAATTTTTCTTCGTAAGCAAGTCACGTTCTAAATCCTGTTATTTAAATTAGTTTTTATCTCGGAAATTTGTTTATATTAAGATTAGACAAGTCTTCTTTTTGTCAAATTAGTTTCCTTAATCCTTTGATTTATAGTTAAACATAATGAAAATCATTATTACATAAGAGTTCTTAATCTTTGAACTATTATTAAATTAAATATAACTTTGTAATTAAGTAAGATTTCGAATTACTTAGCAAGTTTAATTAATTGAACTATTGCTAACATCTGGAATGATAAGTTTCGAAACTAAATATAATAAAATGATATTATTATTATTACTATTATATTATTATTAGTATTAGTATTATTACTATAATCACATTAACACGGATTGGAAAATCATTGTAATTTTAGCGGATTTTCGAAGAATTTGGAAATCGCTACTGCGCTCGAGTCATGTTTATATACATTTGTGTATGTAAGAATAAAATATTTTCATCCGCTCTACCGGACGCAAATCTTAATCGATTTTGACGAAACTTGGTGGGGTTTTGTAAATCTATTGGGACTAGAGCGCTATTGATTTTCAAGTGAATCAATTCACAGGAACTGGAGTTAGAGCCAAAAAATGGAGTTTTTGGTACTTTTTTTTCTTTTCTTTTGTTCTGGCTGCATTGTTTTTTACATTTCCTTTTATTTTCTTGGGAATAAATTATTTTAAGAGAGATAAGACTGATTTGATGCTTATCAACTTTTCTATAAAAAAAAACCCTATGTAGCACTGATGAAGCATACAAAATACTTTCATTTATACTCTCATAGGTAATATTTAAATAAATGATAATATATGCTAAATTAAATGTTTAATTATATATTATATGCCGCTAGAAATACTTTTTTGATTAAGGTTTGATATCCTAATCGAGAATCTTAAATACTTAAATAATAATACATTAAATATTATTTTTTTAATTGATTTCCAAAAAATTCGTAGAAATTGCTACTGCGCCCGGTCAGATTTTATAAGGGCGATTTGTCGGAGGGAGAGAGACCAATGTTTCTTTACGTTTTGGATTCTCCAGAACAGGATTCTTCAGTGTTTATATTCGATGCAGAAACCGAGTATTCTGCAATACAGTGTGTTTAACTATTTTCATAGACAGCAAAAATCTTTCCACAATTAAAATGTATTATCAAGTTCTTTAATTTCAGATAATAATTTCTTTAAGAATATTTAGTTACTTGTAAATATTTCTTACTATATACAGTATAAAAACGAATAGTTTATACTTGTATTAATAAATTATTTTTACATTCCACATTCACATTTGTAGTGAATGTACATTCAAAATAAAAATATTTAAAAAATGTTAAAAATATTTAGTTAAAAGTGGAAAAATATGTATAATTTTTTATAAAGACATTATATAATAGATTTATTTTTAGTGTATTTATTAACAATAAGATAATAAGTGACAATTCTATTCAAAAGAAGACACTATAAAGCAGTTAAAACACTAATTAAAGATAAGAAATATAACTCAAAATACACATTTCACTAATAAACTCAAACGGATAAACCTCTCACTCACACAATCATTTTCATAAGCGGATGTTGTTAGGTAGATTAGAAAATTGTTTGACGCATGTATATTACGGCCTTCGGCTGAGATGAGGACCAGTTACTAGTTTCATCTGTAAATGAAAGACATCTAGCCAATAATTCTTAGTCGAAATTCATCCCTTGCTTCTTTCCTTCTTAAATCCATTCTTTTGAAACGAGAAACTCTCGCATCTATTATACTTCCTCGCAGCACCTACTTGTCTTACTGAAAACATTCCCTTGCCCGATTACAGAAAACTACCTATTAGTTTGCATTTATTGAAGCAACAATGTAAACATGAGAAAACAATGTAGTTTACTGAATTATTTCATAACACTTGAATGTCATGATATATAATTATGTGGTTTTTCGAAATAAAATTAACTTACGCTGATTTCACTGGCGGAATGGTAGCGTTTCAGCCTGTGTAATGCGTCTACAATCAAGTGTTGAATAAAAGATTCCATGTTCACTTACAAATAATCAAATCTACCACATTTATTAATGAAATAATTTAAAACACATCATATAACCTTAAGAAAATAATTTTAAGTATTCTTAATTCCCGTCTAAAAAAAAGATATCGCATCTAAATAATTTTTAAAGCCGACATACTTGTGCGTTACTATTCGCTGTATGAGTACGGCTACAATTAAAGCATCCATGCATCAAACGACTTAGATGAAATTATTTTTTTTAAGTTATGAGTTTAATTTTAAACTAATTAAAATAAATAACTTAGCAGAATATACTATTAACTTTAATTTAAAAGGTCTAAATTAATTTTATTAACTAATCTACAAATCTTTGCTTAATTTTTGGGAACTATTATAATGTAATTTATTTTTGAAGTTTTACATATGAAGACTTTAGTGAAAAATAATTTTCCTTTGTAGTAATTATAATATTATTAATTTTAATTATAAGATATTTCTTTATAGTAAAAGTACTCAAGACAGTGTTATTTTGTTTTTTGTTGTTTTTTTATCACATGTTAGTTGAATCATCGTGGTATGTCATGTTCTACAAAATTGACAGTGTTAAAATGATTTTTTTCTTTCACTTTGTCAGTATAACGTCACTGCTTTCAAAGTATCTAGCTTAAAAGTTAAAAAGTAACTTTTATACCATTAAATAAAAATTGTTACTAGTTTCATCTGTAAATGAAAGACATCTAGCCAATAATTCTTAGTCGAAATTCATCCCTTGCTTCTTTCCTTCTTAAATCCATTCTTTTTTCTCTAACCTTTTGCTTCATTTTTTTTTATTAGTCTTCTTAGAATTGTTCAATAAAATATTTTCTGAGTGTAATTTTAATTAATTCTACTACAATTTACAGCATCGTGTTTTAATTTGATAGATATATTATTTCTACATATTTTTGTATAATTTATTTAGAATGGAAGTAAAATTTAATTTATATTTAGAATAATTACTCGTATTGCGAATTACATACATAGCTCTCTTTTTTTTAATGTATAATATAAAATATTTCAAAACTCATTTTTTATCAAATTTCTAGATGTTAAAATTTCAAATTTCTAACATCTCAAAATTGTAAAAAATTTCAAGATTTCAAAATTGTAAAGTAGGAAATATATTAAATATAATGATAATTTTTTTTTCAATCCAAATAGGAAAAACTGACATACAACAACGTGCTTTATTGCTCGTACATAAATAATTAAATAAAAACAATTAAACAAAATAATTAATGAAACGTAAGTCGATTTGATGGAAAATTAGGCATCTCCATACGATAAGGTATATGTTGAAGATTGCTATCTTGAGTTTATAAACTACAGTAAAATTTTTACATATTAATTTGTTTTTAAATTCTTTGAACGCATATGGTAACAAAAAGATTCTACTAAAAAGAAGAAAAATGAATGACAAAGATATTATTACGCATCAAAGTTTAAAAATGCACATAGATACATAATAATTCTGTCTAAGGTGTCTGAAGTAGTACTGGTACTGCTAATTATTCATTGGAGGGGAGAATGTAACTCGATAGGATGTCGTAGATAGCAAGAAACCTCTCTCCACTCCAGTAATCCATCGCCAATCAACTGAACTTTATAAACTTTGACAAGTATACAACTAAACTCTTATTGCCCTTATTACAAATAAATACATATTGAGAAATATGTATCATATAATAAAGGTAATATTGCATTTTATTAATTAATTTTTTTCTTTACTTTTAGATGGTGACGACGAATGAGAGTGGGCCACCAGGTACCGATCCCAGTGCTGATTCGGGTACCCTAAGCAAGCTTAGGCAAACTTTATCATCAAGCTTGATGACTGCTCAGGATAAAGGTGTGACAATATAACTTTATTCCATAAATAGTTCGTAAATTAATTTTTTTTTTCATTACGATAATTGATTATTTTTTTTAATTGGTATTGGTAAAAGTTATTCTGATAAATGATATTATTTAATAGAAAAAAATAAATAGTTATTTTAACACGACTGTCGATCTTAAACATTTAAAAAAATAAAATTAATCAAATCAGCTAATTAAAAATAGCCTAAAGGATTTTAATCTAATGAAGATATTTTTTTTATTACTGAGTATCCTACAGGTGATGAAATCAGATTATAATTCTTCTACGGCTTGATAGCGTCGAGTGATATTAAATGAGTATCTGAATGTTGTTTGACTCTGATTTAACAATTGTAAAAAAAAAATTGTTTAAGAATTCTTCACTAATAAAAATACTAATAAACAGTCAATCGTTTTCACATGAATATCGCATCCTTGCATTGCTTGTAATTAATAGAACTTACATTCCTATAGAAGGCAAACAATTATTAATAATAATCAAAGATAGATTTTCGGAGAAATCTTTGTGTTTTATCAAATGGTAACAGTATATCCTAATATTGTAAAGGTAAGAATTGTTTATAAAAATTATAAATCGAATACTAGATGCAATTTCAATTGATAAACAAACATCATCAATACATGCAGAGGAATCAGAATTTATAAATATAAATATGAAATTAAAACTAATAAAGAAATATTAATAAAAAAGAAATAGTAAATTAATAACTAATGTTATATATAAAGTATATTTAAAAACCATTACAAACAAACCGTTTTTCCGAAGGTAAAGAATTTTAAAAAAAGCAGCTGTTTACTATAAAATATCTCTATGCAAACATCTCTTAAAACATAAATATTATTAATTCGAAAGTGAAAAAATAGCTTACATACAGCTAAAGCTACTTAAACTTTCAACCGGAATGGCTATGGCGATTTAATCCACGTCTTTTTTTTCAAATCTAGTATATTAATCTAATTCTCCAGGTCCCCCTAGTTGTGCAATATTGTTTATCTTCCAATAAGTAAGAGCTCTTTGCAACTCACCTCTCTCTTTTCCTGTTTAGCCTCCGTATCCTCCTTAACCTCTCTTAAGGTATTACTTCAGAGGATGAGTGAGGATGATATGTATGATGGTAAATAAAGTGTAGTCCTGTACAGTCTCAGGTCGACTATCAAAGAACACCGGTATCCACGATACGGTCTAGTATTCAAATCCGTATAAAAGTATCCTGTACGAGGACTTGAACCTTAGAATTCTCGTCTTCGAAATCAGTTGATTTGCGATGAGGAGATCACCACTCGACCAACCGGTGGGCTATTACATCTTACCTTTCTTTCTTTTTTTGGTTTAGCCTCCAGAACCACCGTAAGGTATTACTTCAGAGGATGATATGTTTGAATGTATACGAAGTTTTATTTCTAAACTGGATCACATTTACTTCACGTATACGGCGTTCCATAACATTGAATACTTCTAATTTTAAATATACGAGTATCTGTTAAAAAATTTATTTTTGCCTTGTCAGTGATCTTCTCGTGATGAATGGGTATTTTTACAACCAGTTTTGGTTTACTGTTTTCGCTTCAGTTGATCCATTACATCCTAGAGTTATTTTTATCGTTTTTCCTTTCTATACCGTTGTTTTAATAACTTTTTAATGTTTTTACATTACGCTTTTTCAAGATTTAAAAAAAAAAATATATATATGTACATATATATCATATAATTTGTTCTGTAATATATTTTGGTGTTATAATAAAATCAAATTATATCGGAAGCCTGATTTTAAAAATTTATTCAAGGATTATCAATAATTTCTTTATTAGTTACATTTTTGAAGTCATTTACATAGTTTAATACCTGTAAATGTTATGAAAGAATAAATACATAAATGAATATCAAGCTAGGTAGGTACATTTTATCTCTTAATTTAATATTGAAATCTCTTTAAAACAAGCTGTATAAAAATTAAACGTCGAGAAATATTTTGATATTTTATTTACGCATAGTTCTATTTAAATTCAATACTTTGATTTTTAACTGAAATAATTATCACGGAGAAATAAAATTAAAATAAAAACTTACTTTAATTTCACTAAATACTAAAATTTCTTCTCGAAAGAAATTGTTTATATTTTATTTTTCTCCCTTTTAAAAACAGTGTGTCCGTCCTTTAAGTAAAATAGTCCAGAGCTTAAACTTAATACTTCTCTATTCCCTGTCATCATACAATATTCATGCTTGGAAAGAAAAGAAAAAAACAAGTATTTTCAGGAGCTCGGTATTATGCCTTAAACAGGCTTGGAATAATAGTTGCTTTAATGTTTTCATTATTAATGCAACAGTCGACTGAACTTTAATTAGCCGTTACTTCTCATCTGACTCCTTTACTCTCATTTCATTTTTTTTTTCATTTGTTTTGTTTTCCTTCTTTCAAGTTCAAACTGATTTTAAATTACTATCAAAATAATATGCTTTTCTTTTATACAACTCAATAATATTTCACGTACATTAGTAAATGAAAAACATCGATCATGAACGTTTCTATAGAGAAAATATGTCCTTCAGAAATAAAATAATAATTTTTTTTCGGTATATATATATAAATATATATATAATTTTTTTTTTTGAAAATGAAGAAATCTGCATGAGTAAAGAGTCTAAGAGTATAATTAGTCTTTTATATTCTTTTACTTAGCACAAAGTAGGCAGTGAAGAAACGGCAATAACAGTGTACGGTGGCTATGGTCTTGGTGAAAGAAACGATCGTTGAAAACGATTACTCCAATTTTATCACGAGAAGAGAATCCAAATAACCAATACACTTTTAGCAGCATCCTCGTCGGCTGATACCTGGGTCTCTATCATGCGCCAAATATCGTAAGCAAATTGATTGCGCAGTCTGTATCGGGACCCGCAGTCCCGAACAGATTGCGGATCGAACCACTTTTAAGTCTGTTACAACTTCTATGACTAGTAACTTCTGTAATTGATTGCAACCTCTAAGTCTGTTACTTAGAGTCAAGTTGCTTCTCAATCGAATAAAATGGAAGACTAGTCTTTTCAGAATTCAAAAGATGGAACACCTTCAGAGACTAAAAGTCAAGTTCACTGAAAAAATTTAGAGAGTGAACAAGCATCTTTTAAAAAATGGGAAGAATTTAAAAACACCCTTCTGAAAGCTACAGAGGAGATAGCTAAAGAAGTACAGCAGTCTACAAGCAAACTAAACTGGTTGTCCAGTGAAACTGTCTAACTTGTAGAAGAATGAAGAAGAGTGAAAAGCATCATCGGTCAATCCTCAGTACACTACCGGAAATTGTCAGCTGAAGTCTAAAGATCGCGTCGTAGTGATAAAAATTCATACATCAGAGAAAGATGCAGTAAAATTGAAGAGCTGCGGGAATAATGAAACGCAATCAATTTTCAAACAAATAAGAAAACTTCCGAACACCTTCTAACCAAAATGTCGGCAAGACGCAGATGGGAAACTTCTTACCGATTATTGGGAGATTGAAGGAAGATGGAAAGAGCACTGCAGCAACCTATATCGTGACGACCAAGTAGATCTCACAGAGGTAGATTCAGTGTCCGAGAGAGTACCAGAAATTTTTAAAAGAGGAAGTGCGAAAAGCAGTAAACCAATTGAGAGGCAGGTCACCAAGCCCAGATAGCGTCACACGGAAATAATCAAAGTAATGGATGAATTAGTTACAGCTATGCACCAGATCTGTAAATACATATGGTTAACCGGCGAATGATCTAATGAGTGGGCAATCTCGAGTTTATACCCTACATAAGAGACGTTGTACACAGCGCTGCGAAAATTATAGAACTATTTCTTTGATCTCACATGCGATTAAAATTTTTTTGTATGTTTCCATGAATGTTTATGATCCTATCTGGACAGAGAAACTGCTGCAGAGCAAGTTGGATTCTTCAAAGAAAAGAGTACGCGTAAGCAAATTCTAAATATTAGACAGCTGATAGAGAAAACCGGAGTTCAACATCCTTTAGTAATATGCTTCCTAGATTATGCCAAGGCCTTCGACTCGATCTGATAGAAAGATTTTTGGCGAGTATTGAAGGAGATGGACATTCTCGATCATCTGGTTACTCTCATTCGGTATAGAAGAGCGAGGTGGTTAGACTGGAAAAGTCACACAGTACACAACGGAGTCCTTTTATCCGTCGAGAAGTATACTACAGGGATGTATTCTCTCTCCAATCTTATTCAACATTTACGGTGAATAAATCATGCGGAAGTGCCTGAAAATCTGTTGTGGTGGTGTACGAATAGGAGGCCGGTGTATACCAACTTAAGGTTTGCTGACAATACGACCCTGTTCGCAGACTCTGAAGTTGAAATGAAGGATATCCTTGACCGAGTTCAGCAAAAAAGTGAGGCGCTAGGACTGAAATTAAACAAAGGAAAAACAAAATTTATGATCGTAGACAGAGCCAACGGTCTTCCAGTTAATAATATGCTGTGTGATTTCGAAAAGATGGACCGTTTCATATATTTAGGATCCACAATAGATAAAGGTGAGGGTTAGTCGGCCAAAATACGGTAAAAGAATTATCTTGTCAAAGGAGGCGCTTACGAATTTGTTTGGAAGGGCAGGACAATCACGAGAATACAAAGCTGAGACTGCTTCAGGTACTAATCTTCCCAGCAGTCATGTACATCGAGAGTTTTAAGATTCAAATCCTAGTAAAGGCAGTTGCTTTTACACGGATTTGAATATTAGATCGTGAATACCGGTGTTCTTTGGTGGTTGGATTTCAATTAACCACACATCTCAGAAATGGTCGACCTGAAACTGTACAAGACTGTATACTTCATTTACACTCGTACATATCATCCTCGTTCATCCTCTGAAGTAATAAGTTACGGTAGTTCCGGAGATTAAACAGAAAAAAGAGAATAGTCGTGTACGGCGTAGAAGTCATGTATGTTCAGCTTCATATGATATTTATTTATATTTATGATATAATTTGGTACTCTCTCGATCTTCTTTTTTAGAGCTGTATATTTAGTTAGCCTAAGTACAGCTGAAGTTAGTATACGCATTAATATAATAGTATTGTATTGTTCACTCGCACGTTCATAACTACACAACAAGTTCATCTTATCTCATTAATTAAAAGCATGACACAATAATGTAAAAATATATAAAATATAGTATAATTAAATATGTAAAAAAATAAACAAGAAACTTTAAACAATCATTTGAACAAGTGAATCAGTGCATTTTATTCAACGTAAATTTATTATATGGATTAAAGTATTTAAAATAGTGAGCATGACAGCGGACGTTGTTCGACTCACACATTTGTGAACAATGTAAGACCCTAGGAGAATTGATGCATTCAAATTCTATGGGCTTACAGAAAAATGCTACCCGTCGAATGGATGGAAAAGAGGACGAACAACTAGATTATAAGAAGCTGGTATGCAGATGAGGAGAAGGTTATCCGCAATATGCTTCCAGCGCATCCTCTACTTTTTTGGTCATATAGTCCGTAGACCCGGCAAAATTCTTGAGGAGCTAGTCGTACAGGAAAAAATCAAGGATAGCAGATCACGCGGAAGACCACTGAAATGATGGCTGGACCAAATTGAAGAGGCGACTGGAGAAATGCTTGGCACATTGATTCGAATGGCAGAGGTCCGTAAGCTATGGCAGTAAATTGTCACTGGATATGAATCGGGTAACGTGGTCCCAGACTTGAGAGTAAGGATCACTGTTGATGATGATCATGATTACCTTTTGTTGTATTTTTTCAAGCCTTTCTTGTAATTCATAACATACGATTATGTAATTTATTGGATAATTAATCTTTTGTTTACTTATTTTAAAATTAATTCACTTTTTTGTCTTTAATATAATTGACACTATCGAACGTAAATCAAAAGATCATTAGTCTAATCGGATTTGATTTGTTGAAGGTTTTAAACGGGTTACTATCGTTTGTCACTAGTATCTATTCAATGTACCTCTCTTTTTCCTGTTTAGCCTCCGGTAATTACCGTTAATCAATGTACCTTTTTTTTTTTTTTTTTTTTTTCTCAGCTCCCCTGGGCCGGACCGACTTGTTGGTATTACGTCGCCCAGGGGAGTGTCTTTAAACTCAAATAGGCCTCCCCACCTACCGGCTATATACCGGCAAGGCAGGTCGGCCTACAGGTTAGCTCTTTTTGAGAGTTCTTTATCAATATTGCCCCCTTGGGGACCCAAAAAGGCAATACTAATACACCACGCCAGACCCAGTTCGCCGCGACGCGGTACCGGGTCCCTTCAGTATTCAGTGTGCTGTTGCCTGACTGTTACCCGTGGAGTCCTTGGTGGCTCATCAGTGCCAACACACCGCAGCATGCTGGACCTCACCAGCAAGGCTGTCCACCCAGTCCTATTCTAGCCAACACCTTGTCTTCTCTCATCGGAGTATTTCTGTAGAACAACTTGTCTAACAAAACTAGCAAAATTATTCCAGTTTGACTCGCTTCTTAGCATGTAGTCTATTGTTGTCTCTGGAGTTATACCTGTGAGTGCCTTACTATGTCTAAGTGTGTCCCACCTATTGCACTCAAAAAAGGTGTGCTCAGCATCATCTATCTCGTTGCAGTAGTTGCAAATTGGCTCTTCTCTCTTGCCTATTTTGTGCAGGTAGTTATTGAAGGAACCATGTCCTGTAAAAAAATGCGATAGGTGATGATCAACCTCACCAAATCTTCTCGACAACCATGTCTTGATGTTGGGGATGAGGGTTCTCGTCCATCGACCCACAGCTTCCTGCGACTATCTTTTTTGCCAGATATTATAAACGGCATCCCTGACCTCTTGTTCTAGCTTGCCTTGTGCCCTCTCCAACCTGTTTTTTGCGATTAGGTCAATAGGAGGTGTACCCGATAACACGCACAGGGCGGCATAGGACACTGTCCTGTATACGGACACAACACCTAGGAGCACACACCTGTGCGTCCTCGCCAGTCTCTCTTTGTTGCGCCTGATGGCGATAGAGCGCCACCAGGCCGGAACGGCATACATAAGCGAAGACACGACGGTGGTCGCCAGTAAACGGCGCTTTGAGGCCCGAGGGGCATTCTGCGATGACATAATGATGTTTAGACTTTTTATAATCCTTTCTGCCTTGTTGCATACATTGACTATGTGCTCGGTGTATTTACCGTTTTTCTGGAGGATAACTCCTAAGTACTTGATGTTATTCGCTTCTTCTATAGCATGACCGTTGATGGAAATATTGAACGGTTCTAGCACTCTTCTACCCGTAAAGGCAATACACCGGCATTTTTCCGTAGACAGTTGCAGACCCCTGGACCTCAACCACTCCTGTATAGTGTCGATGGCCGCATACACCCTCTCCCGCACCTCCAGAACCGTCCTTCCCTCTACGAGGACTGCAAGGTCATCTGCATAAGCCAGCACCTGGACGCCGACAGGAAACTCCTTCTGAAGGAGTTCATCTATAATCACCAGCCACAACAACGGCCCCAGAACAGAGCCCTGCGGAACTCCACCGTGCATTTGAAAATGTACTGTTTCTTCCTGTGCTTCCACCAGACATCCTCTGTTGGACAAGTAACATTCAATTTGCCTACGCAGGTACGGGCTGAGGCCCCTAGCCGCAATTGCGTCATTAATATTACCCCAACCAATAGCCCCGAACGCGTTTTTTATGTCTAGTGATAGCATCAGTGGAATTCTCCTGGTTCGCCAAGTGCCTCTCTTCACCTCGTCGGCCCATCCCGAAATTCGGCAGATAGCCTGCATGGATCGCCCCCGCATAAACCCGTACTGGTTAGGACTGATTCCGGCTCCCTCTTCTAGTTCTTTGATGATGCGGCGAACCAGCAGTTTTCTACTAGCTTCCCCATCATGTTAAGGAGGCTCAGGGGTCTATAGGTTATATCTTCCTCCGAAGAGGTGCCTTTAGGTAGGAATACCACTCTGGCCTCCTTCCAGCAGTCGGGGGAAGTCTCCGTTCTCCATGCCATGGCTGGCAATCACGAGCATCTCCCAGGGAGCCTTCTGAACCAGCCCCTTGATCACTGCCGCGGGAATCTTGTCCGGGCCAGGGCTCTTTTTGGTTGCCAAACTCCTCGCCGCAAGTTGTAGCTCTTCCATGGTGAATCTTCTATTGTCGCAAGGTGTGGATCTCACGATATAATCAATGTACCTATCTACGTAAATGTTCACGTGTGGTATAACAATGAATTATCTCTACATTGAATTCATGTAATTGAAATTACTTACTACTACATGTCCATTTTGACAGGAAATTAAGGGAAATCTTTCTAGCGTCCAGTATAATTTCGTTAAAAGCTGAATTATCTGTAAAGGAATTCTAATATTTCATATTTCTAAACTAAAAAAACAAAAATCATATATTTTGAATCAAAAAATGTTATAATTCATAAAATATTTTTGTGTATTTGATTATACAGAGTGAGCAACATAAAACCGAACCCATTATGAAACCGTTACCCAGCACTAGTATAAAAGACTTTCACACAATTAGCGCTACTAGTGGATGTATATGTTACTACTGACTGTTGCTGCCGTTTGTTAGGTGGTTACGTGTCAGTGCAGTAGTACGTTTTTATGCAGTGCAGTTGTCTTTGTGTAAAATACCTTATTCAATCCAGGAGAAGATAATTATAGTTAAGGCTTATATTCGTTCTGGATCGTTTGAAGAATCACGTTAAATATTCTTAGAAAATTTTCCGAATGCCTACATCCCAGCGAAGAGTAGCATACACGATTTAGTTTAAAAAAATGGCGTACAATAGGTTCGGTTCAAATGCAAAACGAAATAGGCAACCTTCCATTAGGACTCTAGAGGCCACTGCCGATATTGAAAGGAAAATTACTACAGTTCAAAAAAATCACTACGCAAGTTATTCCAACAATCTGGTATTAAATACACATCTTGTCGTAAAATTCTTCATGAATTAAAATTGAAACCAAACACGAGACAGATAATGAGCCGTCAGCAGAGGACGGTGGCCGCTACGTTCCCCAGAGTTGTATACTTGCGATTTTTTCTGTTGGAGCTACTTAAAGGAGAGAGTTTATGCATCTAATCCCTAATATTGATGAACTGAAGATGAACATTCAACGATAAATCAACGCAATTGACAACAACGTTTTGCGTCAGATGACTCTCAATATCAGTCGAGCACAAAAGTGCATCGATGCCCAGGGTGGTCATTTTGAGCATCTCTTTTAACAATATGGTAAATAAATGCAACATTTAAAGTACGTTTTATGTTTTTCTTATTTAATTTATCCGTATCATTCATAAAATTTCATTCCAATATAACCTACTGATTCTGCAGCGGTTACGTTATAGGTTTGGTTTTATGTTCCTCATTCTGTATTTCCGTTAATAATTTCAAATTCAGTTTCCTCTTCGACTATTTGCCAACACTGTACTATTATCGTAACTAATTTTCCTGCAAATGAGGGAGAGCTTGAAAATATTTATGACCGTTTGACAATTTAAAACAGTAGCCAAACTTTAACATAACTTAAGTCATAAAGCAAATTTAAGTTATGCATGTACTACAAATTTTACAGATTCTTGGCACTACTTGTGTATTTTGAGAAACTTCAAGTTACTTAAAAATAGTTTTTTTTTTTGTTTTTTTTAAACATGTTTGTTTTTTTAATATAAAAAATTTTTAATAAAATTATTCATATCCATCTATAAGTAAAATATGTTCATAATTTTTTTTCAAGATTTACATGTAATACGTAATCTTAATGTGATCTCAATGAAAGAAAATCTAACCCAAAAAATTGAGTTTTTGCTCCGATCCCGCTTCAATTTTTTTCTATGACATGCGCTTCGAAACATAGTCGTGGTTATTTTAATTATTCTCCAAAAAATATTTTGGTAATCATAATTTATATAAATTGAAAGTAATATATAAGTAATCTTATTTTTAAGTGGCTGCAAAAAGAGGAGCTTCTAAATTTAACCCGGATGGTTTTTTCCGACTTCCGAAGAAAAACGGTATTACTTTTGGTCGCATGGTGGGAATGGAGAAGGGTAAAAATGAATTCTCTTTACATTTTGAGCTTGAGAGTCGAAAATACCGTTTAATTAAATTGGGTTTTACTTTTCTATACATAAATAGGCCGACGTATAAAGTTTTGCGGCTCGAAAATTACCAAAAATATTGGATCAATTTCCTTAAAATTTATATTTGCCTTAGAAATGTATCTGAAGTTGTGCATGTGAAAATTTTATGAAGATTGATTTAGTCGTTCTTGAGTTACGCCCAATTTAAGGGTCAAATTTTGTGGCTTGAAAATCTTCACGCTATTTTATCAACCTCTTTCAAATTTATATTTTTGTAGAAATGTATCTGAAGTTGTGCGTGTGAAAATTTTATGAAGATTGGTTGAGTCGTTTTTGAGTAACGCTCAATTAAAGATCAAAACGTTTTGAGCGGTGCATGTTAGAAGCGCGTGGTTCGTTATTATGCTGCAAGTTTGAACGTTGACGTTTCGTTTTAGCTACATTTTAATCTAAAATAACGAAAAGTCAATCTAATATTAAATCTTTTTACTAAATGCACTAAATTACTTTTCTTTTTTTAAAGGAAGTTCTTGAGACTCGTAGGAATTACTTATTATTATCTTCCAGATAACATAAGAATATTTTTTTGATGAAAATTTATATATTTTTCCGAAACCATTTGAAAATATATTTTATTTTTTGACATCTACGTATGTCTACTATTAGTTTTTTATTAAATTTTATTATCCAATATATCTTTACGTAAATTTTATCTGAAGACTTGAGATGAAAAAAAAATAATTCGAGTAATAATAATAAATGTCTCGTTATCAGTTAAACTTGCTTACGCCCGTTAGTAGTTATTTGGTTCTCTGTATTCCTTTTCTTGTTTATTATCAAGGCTAGATTTACACCTTTTGGATTTCTTTCAAATGGCTTTTTTTCATACAATCAAAATGTTTTATCAGCCTATACTCATATTTTTAATTAAATAAAACAAAAATTTTTTTTTTTTTTTCAATTTTTCTTTAGTTTTTAAAATCAGCTCTTATTATAAACATTTTTGTTGGTAGTCTTTAATTTAGCGCAGATTTCAAATTCAAAATTGAAAAAATTGAATTTTTATCTTTTTTTTATTTTTTTTATCACTTTGTTGTCGGTTTGAATGATTTAATTTATTTATTTACCTTTTCTTTTTATCAATTTTTTTTTGTTTTTAATTCATGTAGCTCTGTTAAAAATTACCTAAATATCTTCATAATTCATAGAATGTGGAACATCTTTGCATTATTATTAAATTTTCATCATATTTATCAATTTTAAGCGAATTTATTTATTTATACACCATCTTAAATTATAAAAGTAAAAAGCTTAAAAGGATTAAAATAAAGTTAATAGTGTTTTTAAAAGTTCGCACCGATTATTCTTTTATAGTACGTCGCAGATATTTCTTCAAATCCTCTTAGCTTGCTGAACCGACTTTGACTGGCAGTCTTTATAATTTTGCCTGCATATTCATGAGTGATGCAACTTTATCTGTTAAAACAATCAACTAACTTCTCAAAACCATCTCCTCCTCCTTCACCTCTTCACTCCTCAGCATCCACTTCCCTTTCCTATCTTTTACTCAACCCTACCATCTGTACCTCTGGGTTCTTCTATTAAACTCACCCCCTCCCCTTATTAGAATACCTCTTCTTACTCTGAAATTATTATGCGTAGAAAATGAAAATTTACTCCAAAACTCTCTCACCTGTAAGATAACAGGAACATACTTACATCAATTTTAAATTCTAATCAATCTTCTTTTCAACTTAGCGCATTACTCTCAGATTTATTGTAAAATAGTTTATTTATGTTTTTGGTTTTAATTGATAAATTACAGGTTCCTTCTCATGGTCTGCAGTTAAAAATTTTCAGAAGTCTGGAATAAAGTGTTAGTTTATACTTTTTTTAATAAACCGGCTGATAGATGTTACATAATCTTCAGAGGTATTCTACAGAAGTATACGAGAAGCGCTAAAGGCTATGACGCGAAAAACATTCACGATAGGGGAAAAGGCGCACATTATCTGGCGGTTAGAGAATGGCAAAACTAATAAGATCATTTCCAAGAATTAGTTGTAGATAATTCGATAATATCAATGACATGGAAGAGCCCTGAAAAAGATTAAGAAAGATTTTGAAACAAATTCTATGAAATCAAAAAAATTACGGTCTAGTCAACATAATGATGTAGACCAAGCGCTGTTAAAATGGTTTAAATACCAGAGAGCTAATGAAATCCCTATTAGCGGCCTATATTGCAAACTAAGGTGAATAATTTTTCTGAAAAATTCGGTAAACCACGTGAAATAACTTCAGCTTGGATACAACGATTCCGTCAACGTCACGATATTGTGTCGGGGAGAATAAGCGGCGAGGCCGCAGCAGCTCCAACCAGTGTGTCAGAAAAATGGCTAGAAACCATTTCACCAAATTAAAAGAGGGCTATTCGGACGAAAATATCTATAATGCTGATGAATCGGATCTTTTTTTTAAACTGACGCCAGAAAAAAACTCTTCGGTTTAAAGGCCAAACGTGTCCTTGGGGAATTATCAAAAGAAAGACTAACAGTATTAATTATTAGAAATATAACTGGAACTGACGAAAAATTTCGGATGTTAGGGAAAAGTGCTGATCCCGATGTTTTAAAAATTTTAAATCGCTTCCTGTTATGTAAGTAACAAGAAAGGTGAATGACAAATTATATATTTACGTCTTAGTTACGAAAATGGGAGCGTGAATTAAGGATTGAAAATTACAAAATACTGTTGCTCATTGGTAACTGCCCGGCTCATCCACGCGTTGAAAATCTTTCTTCTATAAAGTTAGTATTCTTACCACCAAATACAACAGCAGTCTTACAGCCCTTAAATCAAGGGGTGATCAAGTCGGTAAAAGTCCAATACAAAAAAGACCTTATTTGACCTATTTTTACTAATGATACAGGATTAGATCAAGAGAAGGAAACACAAATAACTATTCTGGATGTTATAATTATGTTAGAAAGATCATGGAATGAGGTTTCCCCGCTGGCTGTAAAAAATTGCTTTCGACATGCAGAATTTTTATCACAGGCTAGCCAAGTTACTGATCTCGCATGCGTAGAAGAATCTTTAGCGAAATGGAGCAATAGACCAAAAAACCAATCAAATTATTTTCAAATTCATTGTTTGAAGATTATCAAGAGGTTGACAAAGATTTAGAAACGCATGAAACTGTAACAGACGATGATGAAGTGGCTTCAGTACTAGCAGAAATAGACGGGGACGTCAGTAATGACAACAATGTAACGATGAAGACATCAACCCCCCAAATCTTTCAGAAATTTTAGCGACAATGCAAACCGTTTACCGGTTTCTCAGTTTTACAGAAATTACAAATGAAGAAACAAAGAGTATTTGTTTAGATTTAGAAGGGAACCTGTAAAAACTCTATTACAACACGAAATATTCGAAACAAAGCAAAAAACCGACTTTTTACAGAAAAAGTAATTTTTTACAATTTTTCTCTATCATCTTTTACTCTACCGTATTTGTATTTATTATTGCATATTTTTGTTTTTTTACATTATTTTATTACAGAAATAAATTATTATTTTACTGTATTACAATACCGACTGAACTGAAATCATAATATTATTTCAAAAATAAAAGTAATTATATTTTACACTTTATGCATGCCATCTGAGATAAGTTTTCTAATTTATAAGACTCATAGACCAGTATAAAGTTTGATGAGAAAATGCATCCTTAAGTAGGATGCATAAGTAAGATGAGCATTTCAAAGACTGAGAGGCAATTTTAAACATGTAACATAACAAGGCACTCCCTTTTTCTGTTTAGCCTTCAGAATCACCATAAAGTATTACTTCAAAGGATGAATGAGAATAATGTGTATGAATATAAATGAAGTCTAAGTCTTGTACAGTCTCAAGTCGACCATTCCTGACGTTTGTGATTAATTGAAATCCAACCACCAAAGAACACTGGTATCCATGGTCTATCATTCATATTTGTATAAAAATAACTACCTTTGTTAGGATTAGAACCTTAACTCTCAACTTTGAAATCAGCTGATTTCCGATGACAATTTATCACTAGACCATCCCAGCTGGCATAACAAGGCACTGCCATGCTGATTAAAAAGCTATATGGCAGTTTATTCCATTATCTTGCGGATATATATACATATATATATAACTTAATTTAATTAGCTGATCTAGAAAATGAAACAACTTCTTTCCTATTTTAATTTTTTTACAAAAAGTTTTTTATAATATTTGATTATGTAGTGATCACTACCAAAGCCCTCATATATTACAATATACAAAGTAGCAGTAAATTGATTTTTATTATAGATAATTTATTATTGCACGGTTAAATTATATTTAAATTCTATTAAATAAATAACCTAGTACAAAATATTGAGATAAGACTTATCTTACCTTAATTTTTCATGTAAGTACTTTTGCGGATCCCACATCTTCAATGACTGAAATAATTCCTTTATTGCATAATGAAAATCTAAAAATAAAATAATGAAAATTCCAGGTATTAATTTAAATATGTGCTGTTATTTGTTGCAGTTTTTATAAGACTTCTCCATCAGTCACTGTCTGACGGTTTATCAAATTGAAATTTTCTCAGTATTCTGTTCTTAATTGTTTATTTAACAGAATTAAATATATTTTTAAATCAATTCTTTTAAGAATCATACTCCTCTGTAGTATGTACACACATATTTATTTTATTAGATCAACCAAAGTACAGAATAAATAAAGTAGGATGACACCTTATTCTACTATATATGCAGGAGCGTTTTCACGATTTATTCGCATTATCAGTTGCATTATATATTCATCTCGAATTACATTACAAAATTCGTAAAATATAATAACATATCATGCATTTATTTATTTTATTTAAAATTTTATTTTATTTTTAAACTTTTATTCAGTTAAATTAAAAATTGAAACAAAATTTAAAAATATGAAAAATTAATTAAAATTAACATTAAAAATTAATTAAAGTTAAATTGTAAAAATTTTTACAGGTGAAAAAATATGACATCAAACCATCAAATAAAATTAAAACCAAAATCAAATAAAAATAATTTTAAGTAAAATAATTATCGTGTTGTGTATTTAACTGAATTTACTTTGCTATACTGATTGAAATATATTAAATTATACATCACTATCAAAATATATGGTGGTGCCACCTACTGCAGCTTTCAAAATATTGTCATCTTCATTTACTGGCTGAAGGTTGATCATATTAAATTTTTTTTTATGTTTATACATATAGTATCTTTCTAAAATATCTAATCCCTTACTATTTGTATTCATATTATATTTTTTAATTTCCAATATTTTTTAATTTATCCTAATATCAGATATTGTATGTTTATTCTTAATCAGATACATTAGAGAAACCCAGTTTACCTTATTTACAATTTCTAAAATGTTCTGAGAATCTAGCCTTAAATGATCTAGTGTTCTTTCCTATATAAATATGGTCACAATCATTACATTCAATTTTATAAATACCACTCAAATTACATAAATCAGATGAATCATTATTTTTATTACTTATTAGATGTTTTATTATGTTGTTATTTGTCTGGTATGTGTGTTTAACATATTACAACGTGTGTTGAACATATTACAAAGGTTTATAAACCTTTGTAATATGTTCAACTATTTTATCAGTGTATACATATTTTAAATATACATTGTCAACTTTTTGTGTGCTGTTTAATGTTATTATTTTTAATTTTTGACATTAAATATTGTAATATTTATTTTTTTTTGTGATAATTTTAATTAATTTTTCACATTTTTAAATTTTGTTTTAATTTTTAATTTAACTGAATTAAAGTTTAATGAATTGAAGTTTGTAATGTAATTTGAGATGAATATATAATGCAGCTGATGATGCGAGTAAATTGCAAAAACACTCCTGCATATATAGTGGAATAAGGTAAGTCATCCTACTTTATTTATTCTGTACTTTGGTTGATCTAATAAAATAAATAATATATATATTGTCCACTACAAATGTGGGTAAAAATTGCTGTTGCAACCACTTTTAATGATATAGATGAAAACTGCTCTGAAGCTGCCTTTAACATAGTTAACACCCTTTGTATGAGTTTCAGTCACCCTTTGTCTGATTCCTTTTATGTCTATCCTTTTAGTCTACAAGGTCCTACCTGTAGCTAACTCCCTCTGGCTTGCCCCTCAGTATCAGCTGGACAAACAATCCTTCACCAACATCAAGAAGTCGTGCATGCTGTAAATTGGAAAGTAATTTAAATAATATACCATAATAAAATCATTGATGAATTAATTAATTTTGTGCTGACTGGGGAATCATTTTAACAAATGTTCAAAATAATTCCATGCTGTGATTGTGAAAGTAATCCTGTGAATTATATATGTATTGTGTTGCTTTGAATTGCAGACTTTTACCTGTCAATAATCATCTCACTGTAACAAGCATTGTTTGCTGTTTGAACTTCCAGTAGTGCCAAACAAATTTAAACATCAATACAACAATGATAGATGGCACATGACATATGAATGTTGTTGGTGGTAGATTATGGGAATTTCCAATCATATTTTGTTGTTTACTCATGAACTTGTAGCATTGTTTCATCATCATTGATGATTCTTTCTAATAAGATATCGTTCTTGGCATAGCAATCAAACTTTTATTTTGCAAATGACTAAACTCATTTTTATACAATGTAAGAAGTTGTTTTCACGCTCGTCCTATAGGAACTTTATTAAAGCTCGGTTTATTGTGTATAATATTGTACTCAGAAATTTACTTTATTTATATGCATCCTCATTTTTATTATAATTTAAATGCATTTCTCTTCATAAATTATCCACCTGTGAACAGACAGAGTCAAATTGATTAGTTACTACTCAGTAGAAACTGATATATACATGTCACTTGCTGAAAAGTATGTAGACGTGTAAATCTGAAATGTTTTAAAATTTAATTCTGTCTAATAATAAATCACATGGTGTTATATTTTTCAGCTTCTCTGCAAAATTAACTGTACAGCAAGACTACAATGTAATAATTTTTTATTTCTTATTATCAAGCAAGAAAAAATCTGTCAGCTTGTTTTCCCTGAAAAAATAATACTGATAAAAAAAACAAGAGTTCTGACATCGTCCTTCGAATCTTTAAATAACTGATATCAACTCTTTTTCATAATTTATTATAACTTTTTTGAAACTAATGACCTAATTCTTTAATTCTCCATGGACTACATTCAGTTGACCTTTTGTCTCTTATTTTCTAAATAATCTCTGAGAAAGGATTTTGGTGGTGGTATGTAAGATTTCTTTAATAATTTTACATATGTTTCATCAATGTCAAGAGTGATTGCAGAAGAAAAAATTTGTATAATATACTGTTTAGTCTAGGACAGTGATTCCTAAATTGTGCACCGTTGTGCCCTGGAAAGCCACAGCCTCTTCACAGGGGTGCTGAAAAATATTATAAAAACTTCATAATTAATTGAACCAAGACATTTATAATTATTGATTTAATGTTAATAAAGTAAAAAAATAATTAAGGTACATGAGTTTTATTTATTTTTATCTCTTACAAGTAGTCATACTTTTACTTAGGGTAGAGCTCCATAGAAAAATTTTAATTGAAAAAGGGTGTCGTGACTCTGAAAGGGCACCAAGACTCAGAAAAGTTTGGGAACCACTGGTCTATGGTATTTCTAATTTCCCATATTTGTCCCATGTAGTCATTCTGTCTAAAGTTGGTAGAGTTTGGTAGATGTGGTAATTTCTTCATTACCACATTCATCCAAATTTTTTTATATATGTTCAAGCATGCCTCTTTTGTATATTGGAGTGCTTTTGTCCTATCTTCTACAAACTTTATTGAAGACAGGTTTTTTTTGCATAATTTTGTAATCAATAACATGAACAATTTGCATATGATCTGCAGTGAAATCACTCATCCATTTATCCAACAATGTACCATGTATTCAGTTTTGTACTATTTAAGGTGGCTATTGTACATTTGTCTCTTTATGTGAAATTGTAGTTTCACATAATATGGGTTACATATCTGAATTACTAAAATAATTCTACAGGTTTTGATGTAAAGGAAAACACTAAAGTAAGAAATTAAACCTCTTTAAATTCTTCTTATCAGAAATTCATCAGTGACTTCCTGTACCAATATGGGCTTGAAATACACACTCATACCATGACCCAAGAGTGAAAAGATGAAGATAATATTCTTTTAGTTACACACTACAATAAACTAATAAATATGATGGATAAGTATCATTAATCTTCTACTCATCTAATAACGTTTTTCTTTGTTATAATAAATTATTTTAATTTGTGGTAATAAATGCATTTAAACACAAAATATTTAATTTGTTACACAGAAAATATAATTTTTTACTGTACACTAAATATTCAATCCCCTTCCATTTATTTATTCTGTAAACATCTAAGTAAAATACAAAACTCTTTCTTGCTTGCCCAGATATAAACTCTTTCCATTCCACCCATTTCTGCCTAAACTTCAAACATGCTACTATTTCTTTATTCTTTATTTATTTTTGTAAAGTACAAATAGAATAACTTCAGTATATGAAGCAGAATAAATGTAATGGAACATAATTGTTAATAAAATACTAATGAATGGATTTCTTTTTAAATATGCTTCCAAATTAAAAATGCAACAAATTTGTTAGCTAAGGTTTTCATACAATGAGTTTTTTTAAGTATAGTATTATTTTGTTCAGATTCTTCTCTGTTTACTCAAGGTGTACCATATGACAAAATAGCAATACTTTTTTTTATCAATTTTTGCGTTTTAAATCTGTAACTCACACATTATTTTAATTCAGTATTATTTAAAAGAACTGATGAAAAAAAAGTCCAAAATAATTATTTTTAAAGAATAAAAAATGAATTAAAATGGTTAAAACATTGGATTATACTGTAACAAGATCATTATAACGGACCTGAGTAACGTATTCCTGCCAATTAAGAAGAAGGGAAAGTGAAAATTTAATAATTGAACGAATCCAGAAGAATAATATAAACATTTTTAAATTGTTAATATCTCAATATCCTGAATGATTGAGCCGCGAACATGCGACACTGGTGTCAGAAGTGTGATATTGAGAGTGTTATGGAGTTCCAACAGCAGTTTATAGTTTATGTTAGTTAAAGATTTATATAGTTCATATTTTATTTTTGATTTGTTACTTATTGTTGGATTTATTCTTGTGTTGTTTATTTTGGAATTTGATGTTTCTTTAAATTGTCAATTGCAGTAGTTACCTTGCAAGTTATTATTGATAAGATTTTCTGTTTATATTGTTTTTGTGCTAGTAATTTATTAATAGAAAAATGGCCACTACTAACAAGGACATTATTGCTTTGTTAGTTCAGGTAAGTGAGAGTATTAATGAAAATATGAATAGAATGGAAGGAAACACAAATAAAGATATGAATGAAAATATTAGTAAATCAGATTAAAATATGAATAAAATGGAAGGAAATATGAATAAGATGGAAGGAAGTATAAAATAAGAAATGAGTAATCATATTTCTTATATTAAGGTTAAACTATGTAGCCTAGGTACATAACTTAGAGATGATGTAGAGAGTGTCAAGTCTGACTTTAGTAAGTTAGAAGATAGATCTAGCTATAGCGGAACAATTAGTTAATAGTAACTTAGAGATTATTGTAAATAACATTGTAGATATTAGCCATACAGGGATCAAGAACATCAATTGGACGTCCTTCTGGGGTGAAGCAACCCAAGTTCAGCAGAGTACATCTTGGGGTGTCTTCAAGCTGCAGTTCGAGGTGGCATCCATTCATAATGGTTGGATGGCACCAGAGAAAACCATGTTCACCGCACTTCAGGGCCAGGCAACGGAAGTTCTACAAGGTGTACCATCCACGGCCGTCTATGACGAAGTCATCGCAGCACTAGAGGGTTGCTTCGGGCAGCACAACTTAGCCATCTACTGGGACAAGTCCAGCTGAGCCACAGGGACAAGTCCAGAAGACCAACGAGACATTGCAGGAATTCACCTCCGTTATCGAACATCCCAACCCCCGTAGGAGAAGACACCCGCCTTGTGACGATTCCGATAGCCACACCCCCACGTTCCTAGCCCCGATGGGCTTAACGGAGGTCGTCTTTTGACCCTCTAACGTTTTACATCTCATAGTAATAAGCCAGGCCTCGTTGGGGTACCACCGATGAAAATGCCTCTGCAGACATTTAAACCAGTGAATTAACCCAGCCTTCACCTTTGCTGTAGACTTCTTTCAGACATCTTGACTGTCCCTCCGTTATCCAACAGCTAGCTCAACGGACATTAGTCGTGCTGCCACCGGGATGCATCTAGGAGGAGGCAACACACACCTTCATCGGCGGGCTACGGGACGCCAAGATCATGAAGCACCTTCTTCTTGAGTCGGCGAAGTCAGTTAACGACGACCTTACGGAGACTCTGAAACTGGAGGCAGCCGGCGCGCTGTATCACCATACTGCTCGTCTTCGAAGAATGGGAATCGACTGCGACGAAAAGTCAGCGGACAGCATTAAGACTTCCGTGAAGGCGACAGTTACTGGAACGGCTACAACGTGAGACCGAAGATGGCCTGCTGCATCATCAAAGAACAAGGGTCGACCAGTCTGCTGAAACTGCAGCAAACCAGGCCACTTAAAAATCGACTGCAAGAAATCAGCAAGAAGATTAAGAAGCACTGATCAGTGGATACAGCAAGATCATCGCCCTCACCTCGACAAGTTTCGTTGAAGGTCTTGACGCTAAGATGAGGTTCCGACAGCTTGATTGTCATAGGTGAAGTCGGAAATCGTCCATGTCAGATAGCAGTAGACACGGGAGCATAGGTATCCGTCGCTAGACCAACATCATCGGTGAATGTGAAAAGAAGAAGCTGAACCGGCCTTATGTCATCAGTACTGCTTCTGGCGATACATACCAGTCATCAGCGAGGCTTGCGTCGAGTTGCAGCTTGGCCGCTGCTTTCTTCAAGCGTGTGTATTCGTCGCAGAAATTAAAGATGACTTCATTTTTCGTCTGGACATCCTGCAAGCTTGCGATGAAACTATAGACGTCGGGATCATCTCCTGCGGCTGGGTAGTGAAGAAGTAGCTATGTGAAGTCCGGGAAGCGAATCACGTTCAGAGAGTGATAACCAGTGCAAGACGAGACCGGTACGGAACGAAAAGGTGATGATGACCGAGTTGTCCTCTAAGGGCGACGGCAGAAGTTACAGATCCTAACAGTACGAGACCCAAAAATGAAGTTTGCTGTTCACCAGTTACAAAGAAGGTCCCCATACGGATGATAAACCGTGGAACTACTAAAAAGACTGTGGCGGGAGGAGCCGATCGGAGAAGGTGTAAAACTGCAGTCTGGGCAGCTCCTAGAAGTCCAGAAGAGAAGGTGCCAAAAAGGAAGAAACAAAAAACTCGCTGTGCGGAACACCGTCAAGGAGATGAATTCAAAGCAGATGCAAGATACGACCTCCAGGAAAATTCATCTGGGTTTCGGGAAGGAGATTGGGTCAGGAAGACAAGGAGAAGATGGGTTGACGTCAATGGGAAGACCATTTTGGAGGGACCTTACACCACATTGAACAGAGACAATGACGTGGTGTATAGGAATCAGCACAATTCAAGAAAGAAGAAGATGATGGTTCATCTGGATCACCTGGTGTCTTATCAGGGAGCTGTTTGGAACAAACAGTTTTAAGGAGGGGGCAGTGTAACAAGACCGGTATAACGGACCTAAGTAACGGATTCCTGCCAATTAAGAAGAAAGTAGTAGAAAATATATTAATGGAGAGAATCCAGAAGGGGACTAAAAGGAATCCTTTTTCTAAGGCTAACAGTCTTTGTACAATTTCTTTAACAATTGTAAGTCTTTAACAATCGTTCTTTGTAATACTGCTCTATGACACACCTACTACAGATGTTGTTCAATGAAAATAATTACTGGACCATAGTAGGAATTCATGTGAAAACGTAAGGACTCAGACGATAATTCTTACACTTCAACTTGGGTCTGGTTCTGCAGGTCAAGAGGATAGGACTATAAATACTCCAGGAAAGACGAGTATTATGCAAAGAGTTTAAGCAAGAGTATTCTGCGAAGAGTTTCAGCTAGTATATGAAGCGAGTATTAGAATGTGTTCGACGAAATTGTAAGACAGCATTTTCTGTCAATGTAATTCTGGTGAGGACAGTGGAGGAATGCAGGAAGTTGTTACAAGTTGGTGTGTTACAATTAACAATTAGTGAAAGGAGTAAAAAGCGACAACCAATCTAGGCTAAATGACATACTGTTGGAAAGCTTTTTTTAATTCATGAGTTTATTTATGTTTTATTTATTATTATTTAATTCATAGTTTGCGAAGAATTGTTGGTAAGGTTGTATTATATCATTTATTTATATATAAATAATATTATATACCAACTGTGCCATGTTAAAAAACTTAAGTATTAAATTCATTCATAAAGTATAGGATAGTTTTAGTTGTGAACAACAAAGGTATGTGCAGTGAATAGAATTGAATGAACTTTATACTAATCTATCTTGGAAGTAACACAATACTAGTTGTTAAAGGTGTAAATATTATTGGTCATTATAATGTCTTTTTACTAATCTATCTTGGAAGTAACACAATACTAGTTGTTAAAGGTGTAAATATTATTGGTCATTATAATGTCTTTTGTCAATTGAACTGAATTCTTGTTTTTTACGATTTACTATGTGAGAGTAAATCCTGATCTTACTTTAAATTCTATTTTGTATGTAATCATTGTTTATTGTTATTATTGACATTTATTATTATTATTATTGTGATTGTGATCAGTATTATTATTATTGTTATTATTGTTTATTATTATTATTACTATTACTGTCATTTGTTTTTTACTGATTGTCTTATTTTATTTATGTTCTTTATTATTAAATTAATAAATTGTAATTATATAAACATTATTGAACTATTGTTGCGATGTCAACGAGACGCCATTGATTAACAGCATTGCAGTAGATTTTAGAGTGAGGGTGGACTGTATGTGTTCATAGGTGATGAATGAAGACAACACCTTGTTGATTACTGAAGGATTATTTATTTGTACGCCATCTTGGCGGTTTAAAATAATTTTGTAACATAACACTTGTAACTTAAAACTTAACGTTAAAGATAGTAAATATAAACTAAATAAAACTTTAAGTAATGTTCATCCAAATAAGAATTGAGAGAGTCCATCCGGATGCGACCACCTTGGGTCAGGTATGAGTGCAGAATAGTTAGAAGATGCTATGTACAGTGCTCGAGGGAGCACCTTGTGACGTAGAGTGGTGTGATGGTCAGGTGACCATAGTTTGCCGTGGGCACCCTAGCCACTGCTAGGTTTCAGCACCCAATGGCAAGAGAGGGTGAAAACATAACGACTATTAATCTCTCAGTACCCTGATCAAGCCACAAACATGCAACAATATTTACTGCTGCAGATGGATTCATTGAGTTGATTAAAATTCATACTCATATATAAAGATAAACTAACTATATAAAGATAATTTATAACAAAATTATATCGATTCTCATAGCAATTGTGTTTTATAGAATTGTAATACATAAATTATAAAATTTTCTGATGATGATAAACATGCTTTCAGCAAATGGAAACGTACATGTTATGAGAAAAAATGTAAATGTGCTAAGAAATAAAAATTAATAATAATATAGTGTGTTTATTTATTTTATGAAAATAAGTGTTTAAGAACTCTTCCTGTAACAAAATAAGACACATTACACACTCTGATTAGGTGATATATTTCTTTGTTTCATCTAAAAAGACATATGTGCAATAATAGTAACTGATTCTTTTTATTTTTTACAGTTACGAAGTTAACACCTTCAGGAAGAACATCAGAACCTATGCCTTCAACACCCCCTGACTCAACACCAACAAAACCAGAAGAGACTGCACCTACAACACCACCTAAATCACAGTAATATATTAATCTTTTTTTCTATTATTTATATAATGGAGTTACTTAATGATTATTTTCAAACATTGTTTGTGTAAACCACTGTGCAGATTTTGAAAATGTAATTTAGGAAACTAAAAATGCAGAGTACCTGTTTATATGTTCGTCCAAAATGTACTTGAAAATTTTTATTTGAAAGTAATTTCAGCAACTCTTTAAACAATTTTGTATAGGATTTTAATTTTCACTGCATTCAACTTAGTTATAGATGTATTTCCTATTATCCTAATCCATTTTAATTGATTTTCAGACCTAAAGTTGATTCTGGTAAACCTCCGTGTAGATCAGGAGCGTGTCGAGTTTGTCTAAAGAGCTTTAAACCAGATGATTATTCAAGAACCTGCTTTGAATGTCAACAGAAAGTCTGTGAAGACTGTGCTTCATACTCTAAACTGGATGTAAATGAGGACGAGGTAGCTTATCTAAGTATTCTATTAATATTTATTTTACAGAAGCTGTTATTAGAACTTCACATGCTACTTCTGTTTATGTAATTTAATTTTTAAGTTCTGTCTTTTTATATAAGTGTATTTATGGAAAAGCTAATCTTATATTTTAAATTAGTTTCTTTTAAGTTATTATTTTCAGTAGCAGTAGTATAGTAGATTTAAAAATAATTTAATATATTATTGTTATTGTAGCATATAATAGTTGTAGTATTAATTGCAATATTTTCTGTTTGTGTGGTGTGAATCAAGTATGCTTAAAAAATAGGTATTTGAGTCAATGGTAATAGAAGCTAAAACTAGTGGATAAATCATTTCCAAGTTTCTGGTTCAATGGTCTATTTATAATTCTCATTCATTCATTCATTAATCATTCCTTTTTGTCATTTTAAAATATTTCTTTATTCATAATTTAGATCTTTAAAATTGAGAGAAATATTTTTATAATTTCTTCAATTTTATCAATTAATTTTTGTGAAGATGTAAAGATTTTTAATAATTTTTGTTATGAATATGTAGCTGTTCTGTAGAAGATAGTTTCAGAGAAGATGTTTCAGTTATCTTCCTTGAAATTAGAGAAAAATAAACAATGCATAATCAAATAAAAAAGCATTTTTAGGAAATAAATTCAAAAGATATTAGTATCAAACATTCAGATGGAAAACTGCTGCAGAAAGTAAAGAAATATTTGGTGGCATGAATACATGGGGGAAAATTAGTTTATCATCTGCTAGAGGAAAAGAAAGAAATTGAAGATGAGTTGAGAGGATAGGAGGTTCCGAAGATCTGAATCTGATAGAACTCTGAATGATTTAAATGAGTATAAGGCAAAACAAATAGATTACAGTACAATCTAATTTCCTAATTTTGTTTAGATGATGTGAATAAAATAGGATCTACAAATTAGTATGCAAAATGTATATTACTGGAGAAGGGCTCAGAGATTTCAGTAATGATCTGACAATTGCAATTACAAAGAAAGCGGGGGCAGACAAGTGTAAGAACCCTGCACTATCAGTTTGATGCCTCATGAATTGAATAGTAAGTAGGATAATAAATGAAAATAATATGAAGTGGAAGACATGGAAAGCACATTTTGATTCTGAATAAAAATAGTACAAGGGAAATTATCATAACTCTCAAAGGAAAAATAATAATAATTTATTTTCCAAACTAAGAATTCACTTTTTAAGCCAAAAAATACAATATCATTTACAACATACAACTGAATTACAAATTAGACATAGCTTATGAATTATATTGGTAATTATGAATTATACTTATTGAAGAATTATGCTGACCTACAACAGTGTGTACCCGTAGCTTCTAATTGGACTACAACAGGCTCACAAGAGTAACTTTAGTTTTCTAATTTAAATTTGTGATGCAATAATTTATGTTGAAATAATAATTTTTGTGATTAAATAATATTTTGGAAAATTAGGTACTCCTTGAGGACAAGAGTCCTGTTTTAGGAGTTACCATCAATTTATGATTAAAATTTTGAAGATTATTAAACATATATAAATGAGGACAGAAGTGGCTGAGTAGAAATTTAAAAATTACCATAAATGATAGAAATATTAAAGAGAGGGACAGTAGAATTGACAATAGAAGTCAAAAAGTGATTCACAAAAGCCGTAAGCTTTATGCTCCCCTAGGATAATTTGTCAATTTTAGTCACAATTGAATCAAAAAAGAACTCAAAATTTTCATGCTGAATGAGCCAGAGCTCAAGAGAAATTCTGAACAAATTTAAACCTAGACTATCTTTCACACAATATGGCAAAAAATTATAAACCTTTGGTGCCACATAAGTGAAAAATCTATGAAAACACTCCTTCCAGGGTCTTGGAGATACAAAATTACACCTGCATCACATATCTCAATTAATCTATATTTAAAACAAAGTATTTATTTATTGATCATGGAATATTTAGGTTTTGAGAGATTTACAGATCTCTCACTCTATTGATAATGTGTATTATAAAATAGAAATATATTTTTTAGCACCTTTTATATTTATGAAATAGGTAGAAAAATATTGAGAAAAACACTACAACAAGCAAGAAGCTGTTAACCCTACACTACATGGACACGTAATATTTAAAGAAACACAGTGCTAATAGTTAAAAAAAATTTTTTTTCTCTCCCTGAGTAATTTTATATATTGAATAAAAGTGTGCTGTAACCATTTTTCTATACTCCAGTAGTACAATATGAACTGAAACATGTTGCCAATTGCTAGATATGATGTTCAAGCAGTAAAAAACATAACTTTAATTATATAAATAATATAAAAAATAGAAATTGAAAAATAAAACTTTTCAGTGAAAATAACATATTTTGTAATGGAAAAAACATAAATCATACTGTAAATTTTTAAGCATCTTTCTTACATCATTTTTTTTTTAATGTATAAAATACAAAAAAAACATAGAAATCTATTAAAAACTAGTTAGACATTATTTATTAACATAAGATATAGGAGAAAAAAAAATTAATTTTATAATTTTTCTAGAAAAAGCATGAATTTTTTTCTACAATTACTTACAAGGTGCTGTACAAATGTTACCAACTCAAAATAAGTGTAACATACCTTGTCTTATTCACTAACATCATCTCTGAATTATTGTTATACACTTATACCTTGTACCTTTCTGAGTGTCATATGCATTAACTATCTTGCCTACTGCAGCTTTCAAAATTTTGTGTCATATTTGAGCATCAAACAGATTGAAGGATTACTGTTTCATTCATTATAATCACTTGATGTGTAAAAATCCCATTTCAAAACACACATATACTAGTACTGTTATGTACCCTGTTTTATTTACATTACTTTTTTTATTCCGTAAGGATTTGGTTAAAATGTTGTTCTTTTAAATGAAGTAAAAATGGATTACTAGGAGTTCAGAATGGTGTGCATTATTTTAAGGAAAGAAACATTACTTCTATCTTACCCAGGATGTCTGAAGGTTGTTAAATAATGAAAAATGCAGTTAAATGGAAAAAGAAAAATAAATTTTTGATTGTATGTAATAAGTTGTATAAGATATGACATATCTGCATAACAACTTTGCCGTTTCCAAACTTAATATTTATATATTTGACAACCACAATTCAATGGATGAATAGTTAAAAAAAACATAGAACTTGGTGAGGTAATTAATTAGATTTGATATGTTGTTTAGAAAATGAGGGTTCATCACCATATTCATTTCATTCACCTTTTTATCCATTTATTCCTTTTCATTGTTTCAAAGGAATAACTAGTTTATAACTAATGAATGCATATTAAATAATGTATATAAGAAACCTAAGTAATGTATAATGTAAACCTTGTTCATTTATTGGGTGATTATAGTAACAATTTTATTCATTAATTTTTTTTAAAAAGTAATAATAAATAAATGATTAGTATGAAGGTTTTAATATTTGACCAAGCTGAAAGTGAAGTGTGTGATAAATTGTTTTATGAGGATCAGAAATTTTATTCAAACTGATATATGGGTGTAAAATAAGTCATTTCTCATCCACTTGCTGTGATTTCTCAAGGTATAAAAGACCTACTTACAGTTTCTGGGAGATAATAAGGAATAGTTATTTTAGTTTGAAATTAAGTTCTTGTAATATAAAAGTTATTTAAAATATTTTTAAATAATTTTATTTATTTAACAGAATACTTGGAGATGCAGCATCTGTCGAAGGAAAATGCAAAGTAGAGCACAACCAGTAATGCCCCAAGATTCAACTGATAGCCTATTGGATGTTCCTGTTCTTGAGGCTCTAACACGTCGTCATTCTGATGCTAAAATTGGATCAAGTGGGGCACCATCTGGTCCTTCTGGCCTTGCTCCTCCTAGATCTCCAGAACTTCGACGCCATTCTGATGTTTCCCCAGCATCCCTTAAGGAACTAGAAAAGGTTGTTTTCTACTTCTTTTATGTTTTATTTTTAATTAGTCTAAATTTTTATTAAAAATAAGTTTAATAGTTACTTTAGAGTAATGGGCTTTGTAAAATAATTAAATTACATATCTAAAAGTTTTGTAACTTTTGTAAGCACAGATATTAACAAAATATATTTTTCATAAAAGTTATTTATCATACACTGTGATTAAATCTTCTAAGACATAAATTCTGAGAATAATTAATTTCATGTTGAAGCAGTTCTATTATTTTTTTGAAATACTAATACTAATAAAAATACTACTTTATTAATATTACTGCTTTAATAAAGCTATACTTTATTAATAAAGTTATAATTGATTTATTTATACTAATGCATTACCTCTAATCTTAACTTATTTGTTCAATACAATATTGAATAATTTTATAATTTTTCTAAAAAAAGCATGAATTTTTTCTACAATTACTTACTAAGCGCTATGCAAAGGTTACCAACTCAAAATCAGTGTAACTTACCTTGTCTTACTCACTAACATCATCTCTGAATTATTTTGTTAAAACTCCAAAAACTTATACCTTGTACCTTTCTGATTGTCATATGCATTAACTGTCTCGCTTACTGCAGCTTTCAAAATTTTGTAACATATTTGAGCATCAAACAGATTGAAGAATTACTGTTTCATTCATTATAATCACTTGATGTGAAAACATTGTTTTACTACTTGAACCAATTACTTGCAAACACAAAATATAAGCTTAATTACTAAATACTTTGCTGGCCAAAACAACTAGATGATTCCACTCAGTACTCGCAGCTTTGAAAGAAAAGTCTTGCTGCTCATTTTTTGATCTTTCAAATTTGAAAATTTTTAAGATCACAAAAACCAGGAGGGTATTAATACAAAAAACACAAGTAAATCTTGAAAAAGAGCTTATTTTTTGCATGGAATATGAGATCTGGTTATAAAGTTTCTATGACTAAAGTTCTTGGCTATAAAGGTTTTTCCAATCAAAAATGCTTGACAGGCAAATCTGTCAGCTGGGGAATCCATTTCTTATTTTTGGACAAATCCAACCATTTTCTTTTTACTCTTTCAAAATGTTCTACACAATTACATCAAGCTAATAATACTGACTATCTATTTGGCCTTAAAATCCATTCAGTTATGATGATGGCTTTGAAATTGAAGAAAAGAGTGAACATGACCTTGAATTTTGAATTAATTTGTTTTTTTTTATCATCTGTGCACTGGAATTTTAAAATAACGCACTAAATTGTTGTTAATATTCAGGATCATAGTTACATCTAAGTCTCATCATATATGTACCTTTTATAGAGTTTTGGCACCATGTTTTAGCATAGATTTTAATTATTTTGTAAAGTTTCTCTCACCATCTCCTTTTCTATCTTTATCATGTACAATTCTAATTCTCAGGTATTAATTTCAAATCCTGTCAATGATTTTCTTCATCGGTTTTAAACGATTACATGAATGTAGTCATTTGAAGTGACACTTATTTTTTGTGAGAAGCTTTTAATCTCAATAGCCATGATTTCAACCTCAGAGTGAGGCATAGACATGAAAATCCATAGAAGTCACTTATGAGTGAATTATCTAAAAAATTAAATCTATGTAAATCATACTTTAAGATTATTTTCACTAAATTCAAATAAGATGACTATAATTAAGCCCTATACACTCCCTATACCCTGGTACACTACACATACCCTGGGTGTATGCAGTGACTATACACACCCAGCCCTAGCACTTAATGACCATCACTTACTGTTAGCTCATGTGCTTATAAACAATGAGCTTGTAAGCTAACATATAATCTTATAATCCCATTATTGATAGCATTATTAACTAGTTCTGTAATTGGTAGTTACACATGACACAATTTTGGTGATTTTTGGATAGCACTTCATGTTTAATTTTTGATGGTGGCTAATACTGCATGTACATATTTTTTATAATGTGGCAGCGATGTTGCTTCAGTAACTGATTGATTTCATATTCTGTTAAACATTTATATCATGATTGTTTATATGATATTTTCATTTATGTACTTTTGTTGTGATTAGATAATTAAATAGATCTACATTAATTCTTTCATTGCATCATTTATATTTATTCTGCTCTTTGCTGAATTGTATTATGTTGAAGTATTCTCTGTCTGATTTCTGTCAATCAGCCACTTTATTTATTATGGTTAATATAACATTGTTGATATAAATTTATATTTTTTTAAACCACTTTTGAGATAAACAGAAGAAATTCATGTATAATAGAGATAATCTTGATAGAATCCAGGTAATTTTAAAACCTAATTGGTATGAAATTTATTGTCTTTTTACTTACAAGACCAGCTTATTTGGGTAATTAATAAGTAAAAATAAAATAAGTAATTAGTCATGGTTTTGACTAGTTGGTAGACACAAGAGTAACTAACTTAAGACCTTAAATGGTGAACTCCAAGAAGTGAATCAGTGAAACTGATTCTAGAGTATTTTTAAAGATTTTTCCACAGTAACTACAACAAAAATTCAAAACTATGTGACTGCCTTATAATCAAAAAATAATAATATATCAGTGTATGTAACCAACCACAATTCAGGAATATAATTAAAAATAGTATTCTGGATTCTTGATGACTCATATAAAAACTTTGTTTCTATTCATATGGTCTTTGAATGTAAAATCAGTTTGTTTTAATTTTGATATTCTCTTCTGATAGCAAGATAAAAATGCTAGAGATCCTAGTAACTTAGTTTTAATGGGATAGATTGGTTTCTCTTTAACTGTTTTTAGATACTTTCCTAGACCAGCAATATGTTATCTACCAGTTGTCAGTTAGACAAAAAGTTAAGTTTCTCAACAAACATCTAAACGATACTCTAGCTACATCTAGATGTGATCAATCATGTCAAGGCATTACAGTTGCTATAGCAATGATGATTTTTTTTCTCTCATATGTGAGCTTCAATTATAATAAGTAAGTGTCAGTACAGTTGTTATATCAGATAGTGGGAGTCAGTTTTAAGAGTGACTGAGTAGTTGATTGAATGACTTGAAATTTAATTTTATATCTATGCAAGAATTTTTATTCCAGTTTTTCTTCATGAAGATTTACCTTGAATAAAATCTACTTATAAAAATTAGAACAATCATTACATAATTTTCCATTTTAGAAACCATCTAATTGTATTTAAAATTTAAGTCAGATAACCCTCAGATTTGGAAAGTATACCATTTTGAAATAAAAAATATCTGAAAGACTATAACGCAGGCCTTCCAGAGATCTTAGTAGCATCATAATTAAAGTAAGTATAGCTTCTTTATGTACAGGCATAAGCCATTACATAAAGAAGCTATGTTGAAGATGATCACATTGTAGTTTGTTAAAATGTAAATAAAGGTTTTTTTAAATAATTCTTATTATTATATTGTCAGACCTCAAAAGATCATCCCATAGACTTCTAGATTATCATGTAAATCATTTGAGTTTGTCATAATGATAATATAAAATTACTGTTAATTTATAATTAAACTCAAGATTGGGATTGAATTCAACATTTTGGTGCATTGTGTAATTTTTTTCAAATTTGGTCATCACACATATTCTTCATGTTCTTTTTTAATAGAATTTTTTATAAATCTACCAATAAAATTAAATTTTTTATTTTATTAATTAAATTTTTAATTTGGAAAATTTGCATAGAACACTAGTACACTAAAAGAAATTAAAATTCAAACCAGGGAAGCAAGTAGTTGGCAGTTTATTGTTCTTGGTTTAGCAAAGTGAAAAGATCCAATTGAAAAGTTAGATCTTTTTCATGTTTCTGAATTGACTAAATTCAAATGTAATAAAACTCACTCAATTGCTGATGCCTATTATAGACACTACAAACAAACTTTGCAAACTTTGTTTGCAAGGAAATCAAACATTTTACTGTATTTTTATTTTTTTATGGTATGTGTTAGAATGTTTTGTATTTTTTAATTTTGCAGAAAATTTAATGAAATATAAAAATCATTTTTATTACAGGCACTGTAACATCTTATAAATATTGGTTTAACAAATTAAATAACAAAACATTTAATTAAATTTAAATCATTTAATTATTTACGAAAATGAACAGAAAAAATTCAAGTCAATTTCATAATTTCTTCATTTCAAGCAGTAAACACCTCTTGTTGCACGATAAAATGTATATGACATCCTAGTTAATCTAGATGTGATCAGTCATGTCATGGCATTACATTTGCTATAGCAATGGTTATTCTTTCTCTCATATATTTAGACCATATATCTTCTTTACGTAGACCAGATCAGATGTCTTTCTGGGCAGAAATCAGGATTGCTTCTCCTTGTCCAGCAATCCGGAAATATAATATTCAAGTATACCTCAAACATTGCAAATAAGATGAAGTGATATATTATCTTGCTGAAGGATTTCTGCTATCATATTATCATATTAGTATAAAAAATTTGATAAAAAACAAAATGTTCTAACATTTAGATCATTGGCTAAGTAACAACTGTTCAAGTCCAAGAACAGTTGTCAATAATCATGCGTTATTCCATATCATTGTTTGTTTATTTGGGATGAGTCACAAACATTTTGAACAATTTCATGTGGTTGTTGAGATCTATAAATTCTACAACTGTAACGATTGACACATCTGCTCATATGAATATTTGCCTTGTTAATGAATATACCCTCTTAAGGAAACTTTTAAAATCATAATCATCAATTCTATACAGCATGTACTTAGCAAATTCAACTAGTTTAGGATGGTTACTTGCCTTAATTTTGCATATAAGCGGATGATTTTAGTGTGCCGTTTCAAATGTCTATGAAGCATATTTTAGCCGACCATTTTAAATACATTATGCTCCAATCTGCTATGGACATTTTATTATATGTTATATATCCAATCTGCTACAGACATTCTGGTTATAATTTTACTATTGTATTAGACTAATCATTCTTGTCTGAAGTGGGAGATCAACCAAAAGATTTCAAATTTTATACTCTTCCTAAATTTTTTTTAATTTATTAAATCATTAAATTATGATCTAATGTGTTATAACATTTTGAATGTTAGTTAGTCAATATTATGGTCACAAATAATTTAGACATACAATATACACTATGTTTTCTGTTGTATAGCTGCCATTGCACTGATTGGAACAGCAAGGTTTAGGATGGGTTAATACTCACATTTATAGCACATTCTTGACCTCTATAATAATCAAAATAACCTCATTGTTTTTAAGTAGTTATTTACAAAAACAAATAAATAAGTTGATTATCTGAAATATTTTATAGACGACCTTGTGTAATACAGTGAAGAAAATATTATTTTATTAAAGCAATTTTTACATTATAGATTTTATATATGTATTCTTCAATTAGCTTTCATGCTTCATTTGTATTTAATTATTTCTTTTAAGTATTAGTTAATAGATTTTCATACAAGTTTTTCTTTATATTAATTTTATTCCAATCTGTTGCGTGTGGCATCTTTCATTTTGTTTTATGTTTTGTTAACAAGTGTATGGCAGTTGTCCGTTATATATTGTGTACTTTGATTGTTTTCTTTAATCTGAAATATGCTTTGTGTTCTTTGTATCTATGAATTAAAATTACATGAGCTTATTCTATGTATGTGTTGCTTTACATGTGGTGGTGCTACATTTTAGAAGGTATATGTTATTGTCATCATATATACTTAAATAAAGCACTTTTATTTCACAGCACATTTTCATTATGGTGGTTTTTTTTTATTATTAGGTTAGTAGATAATCTGAATGCATGTTTTAAAAAATTGTTTGCACTTAAGTTTTTTTATGGGGTAAAATTATTATCTTGCTACTTATAATTTGTTTTCAGAGTGTATTATTTTTACCTTATTTCAGCCCAGAACCTTTCACAAGTCTCCCTTTCCTGAATTTTAATCTCTTTTAATGAAAACTAAATAAATAATTTTTTTTTATGTTTTCTATAAAATTATTATAAAATTCATTAACTTCTGTTTATTCTTTTTAGATGTAATGAAACATGACTGGTACACTTATTACTATTTGTTTTTTTAAATTTACATTTGCACATAAATTTATTTTCATTTGAAAATATCATCAATTATGAAATGTTATTATGCAATTTTATAATAATTGAAAGATTGTTTGATGGTAGCTGCTTTGATTATTACTATCTAATAAATACTAACAGTATTCCCAGAAATAGTGATTTGCCCTTTTTAACACTAACGAACTATGGGAACTAACTTATTAAATTTGACTGCTACAAGAATTTTATGTTTATTTTACACTCCCAATTTCCAGGCTGCTACCCAGAGATATTTCAGTGTTATCAGGACCATATTCACATTTGTGCCCTGGTAGACCTACCCATCTACAAGATTTTTTTTTTGGGAGAACACTGTATTTCTTTTTGTATTTTCTGTTGTGTGTAGAGGTGTAGTGTTATTTGTAATTTGCCTAACACTTTCTTAAAATTATAACTATATATTATATTATTATAAATTTTTTTAATAAAAATTTCTAACCACTTAAAATATAAAATTAACATGATCTCTATGACTTCATGAAATAAATTGTCCTCATTTCTTTGGTCAGAACCTTAATCATGAGCAACTTCCTTCTAAGGTATATTAGTCTATATTTTTAAAAACGTTTTTGCAACTACAACTTAAATAACTGTCTGCAAATATTGTAAATTTTTAGCTAATTACAGTTGTATATAATGCACAAGATAATTTCTAATTCTGTAATACAGTATTAGCTATTATTCTTATGATATAACAATTACAATATGAAATAGTGTCTAATCTATAATTAGTGCCTAATCTATAGTTGGAAAAAAAAGAATTATGATAAGAATATTTTAAATAATTTAATATCTTTGATATGTGACTAATCCTACTCTAATAAAATATTAATCCTGCTCTGGAGCAAAATCCTTATTCTATGGCTGAGGTTAGTAAAGTAGTGCATGACTCAGTAGTGATTTAGATGATATTTTGTTAATTAAAATTTTTTTCTGTTGAACATTTTGTTGGCTTGAAAAACAAACTTTTTTTACAAGAAAAAATTATTTTTTAAATGTTTATTAATAAACCACTTATTAGTAAGCTGATTCATTGAATGGAAATGAATTGTTACTTTTGATGAATGTAAATAAATTTCTCCTGTTAATAAAAAAATATTAAAAAAGATCCAAAAGTGGATTTCATGATAAAAATTGTGTTTCATTTTTGTGCTATTTTCTTTTGTGAGACTAAGCACTTTTTTGACTGAAATGATTAAAATATGTAGTTTAGAAAATTGAAAACTTTAATAAAAAGTGAAGCAAGTAAACCTCAACACTCTGTAATTATTATAAATATTAAAATTCTTTTATGTTTTACAATTTTTTATGTCATTTTTAAAACAAATTTTAATACTAATATTTTTTATCCTGTTATTTTCCTGTTACATTTAAATTTGATTTAGTTAAATCCATATTCTCTTGTATTTGTAAAATATCATTAATATTTATTATTGTTTATTGTGGATGTAATACATATTGTGGTTAATGTGCCTTCTGTTGCATTCTGAAATCAGATGTCTGTATTTTAATCTAAATATAACTTAAACTTACCAAATAGCATTCAACACTAAGCACTGTATACTTATTACTTTGATGTTTCTGAAGGTACCTTACGATGAGCAATATTTTACAGCAATATGTTGCAATAATTGTGTAGCCAATTTGGCTAGTAAAGATGTGGTTAAATAATTATTTATTTCATCACACCTTTATTACTTGGCCTTTGGTACCAGCTACCAAGGGCCAAACAGAGATAGGTAGGTACATCTGTTTCTGTCCCCTTCTATACAAGAACTCCTTTCCTCACTCTCTCTTAGCACTTGACAAAGGTCATCTCTTCTTTTGCCACAAGCAAGTACTGGCCAACCTCTGCCAATCACTGTAAAGTTATAAACTCTTGTTATCATATGCTTTACTTTGTTAGTAATTTAAGATTTATCTACCATTTTATTTTTTCTTACTTTTCCATTATGAATTTAATTTAATTTCTTAACAACATGATCATAAATGAATGAGAAGAACTTGAGATCATAAATATAATTTATCTTTGCCCATAGTTATGGGCTGTATATTTTATGAAATGCAAAGATGAAAGTAGAAATAAAACATTTTAACAGGCACACTATTGTTGCTGAGTTTAATCTGATCAACAAAGAAGCAAACATCCACAGAGAATCTTGCCAACCTGCATGGTAGAGTAATAGTATCTCAGACTCTTTCATCCAGAAGTTCACAGGTTCAAATCATTTTCAAACATTACCTAAATTTCATTCCATACTGTCGTGCCCAAGTTTCAAGCTTATATGACAAAAAAGCATACAGAAAATTGAAAGTCTGAGAACCCAGCCAAAAATGAACATAAAACAAGATATTGTTTAATTTACCCTAATATGCTCCTTTGATCTATTTATCAGTGCTTTACAAACTTCTGCACACAGTTAACTAAATAAAATCAGTGCAATCTGAATTATATATATCAGATTATTAAAGACTTCTCTTACGAAAAAAAAAATTGGTAAACTTGTAATAATTTGTACAGTTTTCCTCATATTTCTATCATGTTTTTCTCTTTTAAGAGAGGTACATAAAAGATGATAATTTAAAATTACTTTTTTGGCATTCATTAAACATTTTTAAACAGATTTAAATTTAAACTATCTGAATTACTATTCTTGAACTGTTTACTGTAATAAAAAACATGCATGTATTTTTTTTTAGTGTTATTTACATGGTTATGCAGCAGGATATTTATGGTAGACATTGTGCATTATTATCCTAGTCCAGCTTTGTTATTTTCACCTCATTAATCCATCTAAGACTGACAATAATCTGATATGTAAACACACAGTAATGTAGCTATAAACATTGTTCACCAATCTTGAATGAAAACATTGCCTGACTACAATATTTAAATTTGTTGCTTGCAATATTGTTGAAAAATAATTTCAACAAATAATGCCAATATTATACAATTTTAATTACCAGTCTAAGTGTAACTGATAAGTCCTTCATGGTGACAGCAGAAGGACATAATGTGTTTTATGTAAGAGTAGCATATCATATAACTTTGTTTTCTACATGTAATAATTATTACTTACAGCATAATTATATTCGGATATCATTGAAAATTAATACTTAAGTGAGTATAAATTTGTAATTCATTACTACAAAAACAAATTAAAATTAATTTATCACATTAATAGTTTTAACATTATTCTTCATTACAGCACTTTTTTCCTGTTTTCTTTTTCTGCAAATATATTTTGAATGTACAAGTTTTATGCATGAGACTGTTTGCATAAAATGTTATTAATTGAGCAAAAATAATGATATGAAGATTTTTGTTAAGATCAATAATTTTTCATACAAGCATTACAGACAGGGCTTTCTTGGACCAAAATTTCCTTAGATCAAAGTGCAATATGTTCCACAATAATGCAGAATTGCTTTTATTGAATATTAACATTTACTTTATGATTGGATAATTTTATGGAAGAAATTTTTATGATAGTACTATTTGGCTAAAGCACTATAGATAAACATTCTTAGAAGAATTGTGAAAAAGAAATGAGTATGTTTTATTTATATTTCTTCTTATCTAAGAATTTTAATAACATCTCTAGAAGGAAATGATAAAAAAAGCCATCATGAAATAACTTAAGAACTAACTACACAATAGTCAAGATTAGAATGGTGTTATAAATTCTCATGATTGCATATTAAACAATTCTGAGATATGATTAAAATAAAAATTTATTTATTTTTAAAAGAACTCTTAATATGCAAAATATTATTTATTATTTGCAAATTTAAATGTCTGTTTACCCAACACTATGACATCATATGTTTAATTATATACAGCTTTTCTAGAATAAATACTTAGGTATTTATCATATGAAGAAAAAACTTAACTTTCACTTTTTTTATGATTTTGGATAAAAATTTAAGATCTAATTTAAAAATAATTTCAGGATTCTACAAGTCATGAACAATTATTTTTAACATCCTACTTATTTAATAGCCAATCTAAAATCTAATATCCTCATACCAAACAACCTTTTTTTGTGAAACAGAGTTTTAAGAAGACCATGAAATTACCTCTCTATAGTACAGCCCTTTCCTAGCCCAAAATGAGAGTACTTACTCTCATTTCAACGAACTTGGTTCAGGCAGAATCATTAAAAAGTACTGCAATAATAATTTTTATTTTACTTTAGTTTGACAATAGAACAGCTACCCAAGCCTTAGTATATTGCACAACTAACGCAGGTAACACAGAACACTTTTATATACATGCACACAAATTTTAATATAGGTACATCAGTTTTTTCAACTGAAGTATAAACTTCTCAGATGGTAAAAAATAATCTACCTTATCTTCATAATTAATGAAGATAATTATTAAGATATTATCTTAGTAATTAATTAATTATTCTATTAGTTGGAGAAACAGTACCATGATCAGAAATAAGAATAGATGCATTTCTTAGATTGACTCATAGTATGTGGAGATGAAAAACAGTGGAAAAATATGGAGAGATGTTGAGATTTAAATTTAAAGCCTAGCCAACTGAGAAAATTAATTTGCACATATTCAAGATCCTCATCGGTATAATTACGATTTCTGTTCCATGTGGTAGTGGAATACTCAATTATACTGTGAACCAATGATTTATACCAAACAACACAAATATCAATGTTCTTTAAAGGCCTGGCCAGCCATTTAAATAAGCCCAAATTATGCTTGGCCTTACTAATTACTACTGACCTTACTAGTATGTCATAACTACAAAATATGCATGACTAGTTAGATATAACTTACGGTCCAGTAGGATGCCAAGATCCATGACTTTATCAATTGTAGAAATTTTAAAAGAGTTGATTGTATAGTTGAAATGAGAGATATTGTTTTTCTTGTAAACTGAACATTATGAATTTTATTAAATTTAATCTGCATTGTTTTGAGCTATGAAAATAAAATTAATGTTATTCTGCAGAATAGTGTAATCATCAGTAGAACAAATTGGATGGTAAATTTTCAAATCATCGGCATAAATGGAAAAACCAACAGGAATAATCTCAGTCACATCATTTACAAAAAGCAGGGGAAGCTGCAAAACTCTGGAAGTGGCACATAATTCATGTTCAGATACAACACCAGCATAGCGAACATTAAACCACCTGTCCTTGAGATATAAAGAAATCCATTTGATCAGGTGATCACTGAAGCCAAAATTTTAAGTTTTTGAAGAAGGAGAAAGTGCAGTATTTTGTCAAAAGCTTTGACAAAATCAAAGTAGATGGTGTTAACCTGACGTCTGTTCTCTACATTTGAACCAATCACAGCAAGGAAGAAATTTAAATTTAAGGAGGTAGAACACTGTTTCAGGAAACCATGCTGGTGAATGGATAGTTTATGATGGACGCGACTGTAAATATGGAAACATATGACAATTTTAATGATGTTAGAGAAGGAGGGTAAGATTGAGATCGGATGAAAATTGTTTATAGTGGGGCATCCAGGCTTAGGAATGGGAGTGACAGTTTTCTTCCAGAGGTTAGGAAAGGATGCAGAATAAAGGCTCCAGTTACAAATAAAAACCATGATGGAGCGATGGTATGGCCAATGCCTTAAAATTGTCAATCTTTAAATTTATTTAATTACAACTAATATATCATGTTCAGGCGATGATAACGTGAAAGTGTTTTTCACCCAGAAAACAAAAAAAAATCTATCTATCTATAATTAATTCTATCTTGTGGTGCAGCTGGCCAGTTTGGAATATCCAGCATTCAACTTCTAAATGGCGGCCTAAATATCAGCAAGAATGATATTTGGAATGTCACTATCAGAATACTGAAATGTTTTCAACAACGGAGAGGAAGATTCCTGATCTTCTGGAAAAGATCCTTTGGAAAAGAAAACCATGATGAAAATATGGTGACCTTTTCAATAGGCCGGCTTAGAAGTACATTAGTCCAATCGGGGTTGGCAATATCATTATAAAGATAAAAAATCACCCTTTGCATAATCAAAAGATGGATTCATTTTGCTATAGTTTATAATTAAAGAGTTAGTAATTGAAACAGAAAAAGGAGGATGAAATATATCTAAAAAAAACACCAGTTCTTTCAACTTTAGTGTACAGATTAGTTAAAACCAGATCAGGGTAAGAACAAGCTCCATCAAGACAAAAATTAGCTGAAGTAAAATCTAGATTTAGATAATAATCCACCAAATTGAAAAGAATATTGGCATATTTAGAATAAAAAGTGATATTAGGTGAAAAGGATTGGGAAGCCCATTGCACAGCAGGTGCATTAAAGTCAACAACAAAAAGAATGTCATGTTGAAGCGTGTCAAGCTGGTTAACAAAATGTCGAAGTAGTTTTTCATAAAAGATGAATAAATTAAAACTAAAAAGTAATGAAAAACGAAAAAGAAAAACTCTTCATGCCGGGTCTTGGAAAGTCAATGCAAATTATTTCAGGAACACTCTCTAAGTTGGTTCTTTGAAGACATTTAATACCTCTTTCTACTGCCACAGACACCACCATCAGATATTGGGGTTCCTCACTTTATCAAATTCTTTTGTTGAAACCTCAATGTGGAAAGAACTATAATTTGAATGTTTGGTGTTTAAGCAAGTACATTCCTCTTGTGTCAGTGACAAGAGAACTAAAAGAGACATATTATCCGCAGCTGTAACATGTGGATTAAAACAGGTAACAAACAAAGCTCTCAACCTGGGGTGAACCAATTCAACCGTAACATAACTAGACCCAATTGTGTAAGATCTAGATTTAAATTTGTATTTACTACTGTTGTTTTTATCCAGGTTAGAAGATGACGCAATGACTTTTCCTTTCCTCCTCCTAAACAGAGTCCAACCTCTGGCCTCAACAGTACAAGCTAGTACAAGTATCACTGGAAAGTGCCTTGTCAGAATTATGATAATTATTACTGGCATCACCAAAAATATTATTTTCATTCAGAATGTTTGAAGTGCTTGTGCCATCAATTTTATTAAAAATAATGATAACATCTGATGTGGTATTGGAATTAACATCATTCTCCATCATAGAAGAATGGTCAACAGAATTAAAAAGAT